>NW_007727584.1:310187-333493 GCF_000696425.1 Galeopterus variegatus | reverse complement strand
TTTTTTTTTTTTTTTTGTTTTTTGTTTTTTTTCCGTGTCCGGCAACGGATCGCAACCCTCAGTGTTGCCCCCGTACCGGACCGGGGACCGGCAACGGGATTGCAACCCTCGGTGTTGCTCCCGCGCCTCGCTCAGCCAGTGAGCGGGAACCGGTCTGTATGTGGGATCCGAACCCTCGGGCGGGAGTGCCCGCCGCGCTTCCCAAGCGGCGCACTATCCAGTGCGCCACCGGGCCGGCCCCCTGTTACCTTTTTAATGCCTAGAAATTGGCTGCTAGTCGTTTCCGTATTTGTACATTTAATACTCTAGTGGCAGGGCATTAATTTTCCTATACTTCACAATTCATATGTGCACAATTCTTGTTCTTGCTGCTTCATTCTTCATTTGAGGGCTACATCACATTTAAAGAAGTGACCAAAATAAAATTGGGGTATCTGCCAAAGAATATAAAATGTATTCCAAAAGACATTTTTCAAAAAAGTCCCCCAAAACAACTATAGTAAATTGTGTGTCAACTCTGGTATACTCAAGAGGTTTAGAAATTAGGATAGATTATTACATTAATACGTTGCTGGACTCTTCCTGTTAGAAGTTTTTTTAAGGCCAGTCTTTCTAACTGGTGGAATGAGCTACTATCAAGAACAATCAGTTCTTGGTTGGTTTTGCTTAAATCTTAAAGCTACAGGGGCTCCAAGAAGCAGTTAAACAAATAAAGTCCTCCAGGGCAAAATAATAATAATAACAATAATAATAGTAATCAATTTTGGAAATGTAAAATGCCACCAGTATGCTATATGCATCTAATCTTTTCCCTGTGACTAAGAAAGGGAATTGACCAAAGACTATAGATCCATACTTAATTATTTAGCTTCAAGAGATGGATGAAGCAAATTAGCACCTGACAGAGTAAAAAGGAACTATGTTTTACTTTGTCAAGACTAAAGAAAAAAAACATCTCACATTTTTCTGCTAAGTTGTGTGATATCACTGAAGCTTTAACCATAACTCATTGCAATTTGACGATAATGCAGTGAAACCATAGGGCAGGCCATAGGCACATGAGATGGGAAATGGCTGGCTGTGGGGGTTTCACTGGGGACTGTGAAAATATTTGAGCATCTGTTTCTATGTTAAAAAGTCATATTTATTAACTAGCCCAAAATGTACTCTTCAAAAAATAAGCCACTTTTAAAGAACATTTCCATTTATCATTTGCTATGCTAACTATTTAAATTTATTTCTAAGTTTCAATTCATCTTTGGTTTAAAAACTTTACTCTAAGGACCATTTACCATTCCCCCTTAAGTGATATCTCATTTTAAGCATCATAATAAATTTAAAGAAACAGAGAAAGTAATAGATATCCCTTAGTTTGGATTAAAGTGAATCTGTGAAGAGCACAATTAACAAAGGACATTTTCCCCTCCTCTCTATCGCCAATGTGACCTTTCAAAAATCAGATCTGATCATGGCACCCACTCTCTTACTTAAGACCAATGAAATGTTTTCCACTGCACTGGGAATAAAATTTAAACTACAAAGAGGCGCCTACAGGGCCCTAAATGGTCTAATCCACTGCTATCTCTTTGACTACAAACACCATATCATTCTCCTATGCACTCACTATGCTTGCCTTCTTTCTGTTCCCCAAATGCTAAGCTTGTTATGGCTTTTGAACTTGCTATTCACTGTTTTTTAGTGTTTTCTCCGTAAATCTTCACAGAACAGACATTTTCTCGTCATTCTGGCCTCTGATTAAAATCACCCTTAGAGTGACTGTACACCAGGCCATTCAATCTAAAATTGTTCTTCAGAAGCATTACAATCAACATATTAGACTAAGAATGGCCAGGTGTGCTAATCAATTTTAACATTACACAAAAAAGAAATAACTAGACATGATGTGCTTCCAGATGTGATATAATAGGAAGATTAGTAATGTCTATATTGTATGCTTGCCAAAAAACCAGAACCTGAATATGATCATTTAAATCTTTATCCCAAGCTTACAGGAAACACGGTGGAGAGAGAAACATGTTAAATAATACACAGGAATGCAATCAGCAAAATTTAAAATGTGGGAAACTATAAAGTCAATTTATTCAACAAGGAAAAAATACTTAAGAAAAAATAAAGAAGGAGAGACCCTTCAGATTAAAAGAGCCTTAAGATGTGGAGCAATGGGAACTCTTATACCTTACTGGTGGGAGTATAAAATGTACACATTATGAAACAGGTCTGGCAGTTATTTATAAAACTAAACATACACCTATCCTGTGATGTAACAATTCTATTCCTGGGTATTTTCCTAAGAAAAATAAAGATGTTTGCCCCCACACACACACAAAAAATCACATACAAAAATGTTCACGCCAGCTTTATTCATCACGGTCAAAAACTAAAAACAACCTCAGTGTCCACTGTTAGGAGAATAAATAAACTGTAGCATATTCATATGATGAAATACTACTCAATAAAAGGAAATGAACTACTGATACACACAATAACACAGATGAACCTACAAACATGCCAAGTTAAAGAAGCCTTATGCAAAAAAGGTTATTAATGCTTACTTCCATTTATGTAAAGTTCTCGAACTAGTAAAACTAACCTATGGTTAACAATGGTTGCCTGGGGGACTGGAGAAGACAGTGATTTACTGGAAAGGACACAGAAGAAAGTTTCTGGTGAAATTTAATGTTCTGTATCTAGATGGGTTGGATTGCACTGATATATGCATCTGACAGAACTCACAGAATGGCTCATTTAAGATTTGTGCATTTCATTATGTGTAAATTTTACCTCAAAAGAAAAGAAGAACCATAAACAAATATTGAGCTCTAGTTAATCATACACATGATGAAGTACTGGGGGCAAGTATACTGATAACTGCAACATACTTTGAGATTCATCAAAATAAGTAGGTTGATAGATAAGCAGAGGGGTAGATAAATACAAAGATACATAATAAAGCAAAAACAGGCAGGAGCTGAGGGCAGCCCCCTCTACCCAGAAGCAGATAAGAAACAGAGCATGCCTGGGGTCCCAGACAGGAGCCAAGGGTAGCGTCCTCCCCTGGAAGCAGTCAAGGAGCACACCGAAAACACCACTTCCACATGGGTGGCCCACCACAGCCACCACCACAGCCAGGACATGAAAATCCAGGAAATAAAGGAGGAAATTTACAAAGAGTTAATACCTTAAAAAAGAATGTAGCAGAAGTCATGGAATTGAAAGATTCACTCAACAAAATAAAAAACAACTGAGAGCTTAAGCAGCAGGCTAAAACAAGCAGAAAAAAGAATTTCTGATCTTGAAGATAGCCTTTTTGAAATAACCCAGGCAGACAAAAAAAGGAAAAAAAGAATTTTTAAAAAATGAAGAAAATCTAACAGAGCTAGCAGACAACCTTAAGTGCACAAACATTTGAATCGTGGGTTTTCCAGAGAGGAGGAGAAGGAAAAGGCATGGAAAACCTTTTCAATGAAATAATAATGGAAAACTTCCCTGGTATAGGGAGAGACACGAACCTTCAGATCCAAGAGGCTCAAAGTTCCCCAAACAGATCTAACCCAAAAAGATCCTCTCCAAGACACATTATAGTCAGACTGGGCAAAGCTCAAAGACAAACAGAGAATCCTAAAAGAAGCAAGAGAAAAGCATCATGTCCTCTATAAGGGAGCTCCAATTAGACTAACAGCAGGCTTCTCAACAGAAACTCTACAGGCCAGAAGAAAATGGGATGATATATTTAAAATACTAAAAGAAAAAACCTGCCAGCCAAGAATAATATACCCAGCAAGGCTATCCTTCAGGAATGTGGGAGAAATAGTATATTTTTCCAGATAAACAAAAACTGTAGGAGTTCACCACCACACAAGTAGCCCTGCAAGAAATCCTCAAAGGAGTCCTGCATCAGGGATCTGAAAAACTATAATCACTGATCTTACTAGCTTTAGTTCTGTTCAAACTCTCTGTTTTTTCATAAGTCAGTATTGGTAGATGGTATGTTTTAGGAATTTATTCACTTCACCTAGATGATCTTATTTGTTGACCAACAATTATTCATAGTATTCTCTTACAACCCTTCTGATTTCTGTAAATACGGCCATAATGACTCCTCTTTCATTTCTGATTTTAGTTATTTGAGTCTTCTCTCTTTTTTTAGTCCATCTAGGTAAAGGTTTGTTAATTTTGTGGATCTCATCAAACTACCAACTTTTGATTTCATTGATTTTCTCTATTTTCTATTTCTTTTATCTATGCTCTAATTTTTATTATTTACCTCCTTTGCTAGGTCTGAGCTTAGTTTGCTCTTCACTTTCTAGTTTTTTAAGGTACAAAGGTGACTGATGATTTGAGATCTTTTTAATTAATGCACACGTTTACATTAAATAAATTTCCTTTTTAGCATAAATAATAAATAAAGCAAATACAGTTAAAGGTTAATTGTAGAATCTAGGTAGTAGGTATATGAGTGTTCATAGGAAGTTCTTTCAATTTTTCTTTATGTTCAGAAATTTTCATAACAAAATCTTGGGAGAAAATATAAACAAACAAAACTTTTAGCTGGTGGTAAATGATAAAAGAAAAACAAAATAGATATGATAAAGAATGGCAGTCTCCAAACTTTTTGATTTCATACCTCTTTCAGTAAAAAATTGTGAACACATGCCTTACTACAAATGTAAGTAATAAATATATTTCAATGAATGACATATATACAGGTACTATTGTACAAATATAAAATATACACAAAGTAGAAAATTCAAATGATGACATAATAAATGAAAATGCTTTTAAAAAGACTTAAGAGATACAGCAACTAAAGGAAATGTGAGGAGTTGTTTGGATTCTGATTTGAAGAAATCAACATTAAAAAAGTTATGAAACGATTACAGAAATTTGAACACTATTTGATGACATTAAGGAATTATTTTTGTTAGTGAAACTTTTTTAATGATATAGTCATTATGTTTAAAAAACTTACCTCTTAGAATATATACTGAAGTATTTATGAACAAAATGTCATGATATCCAGGATATACTTAAAAATTATCTAGTGGGATGAAGACAGTGGAAGGGATAAAGATAAGATTAACGATTGTTTCTAATATTAAAGCTAGGTATTCAGGATTTGTTATACATTTTCTCTACTTTTCAATATGTTTAAAATTTTCCACAGTAAAAATTTAATTTAAAAAAAAAAGAGAAATAATAGTTCCTTAGTCTCTATCACGTCATCTGTTTCTCATTTGTTTTGGGTCTATTTTCTCCAACTAGAATGTTAACTCCAATATGGCACAGATTTTTATCTGTATTGTTTGCTACTATATTCTCAGTATTTAAAACATTGCTATGGTACAGAAATTCAATAAACACTGTTGAATAAATGAAAGTACCAGAAGCCTTTTATACCACAGTTAACTCCTATACTATAGCATAGTTTTTCTCTTATACTTCATAATTATATTTCTAATCACATCCCTGATATCTTCTCCTAAGTGTCCCATAGGCATTTCAGATTCTACATGTTCAAAATTAAGAGTATTAGCTTATCTTTCAAATCTGCTTTTATGATATTTGTCACATGAATCAAAGAGAACTGGAGTGTCTATACTAATTTCAAATCTACTTTTGCTAATCCTATCTACCTATAAAGCTCAAGCTAGAAATCTATGGTTCCCTTTGTCAAGAATTACCTTTTCTCTATTTTCACATGGCTAATTCTTACTCATCTTTAAAAAATCAACCCAGGGAGCCTTCTCTGACATCCCTCCTTGTTCTTCTGAAGGCCCAAGCTAAGGGTTTTTTTTCTATGTTCCCGTAGCACCTTGTGAATACTCTGTCATACACTTATCTTATAATGAAAAAGTAGCCTGTTACATAACTACATTAAATCTTAAACATTTTCAGACTAGGAACAGTACCCTTGCAGGACCAGCATATACCTTTTTACTCTAATTTTTGCTAAAGTGAATGGGATCTGTGATGATGATTCTTTCTCCCCCACATCTAATGGGTCAGCAAATCCCATTCACAAATAACAAGTTAAAAACAATGACCAGGAACTGCTAAGCAGAGAGAAGGGGAGGAGCACCATAGAGAAATAAGATTAATCATATGCATCTTCCTAGAGGTGGAAAATTTAAAACTAGTTTTGAAGAAAGCAATGATCAGAAATTTGAAAGAGAGAAGATGAGAGAGTATTTGAAATTACAGTAAAAGAATTGATTCAATCAAATATGTACCTACTTTTACACACACACACACACAAACACACATACATATTTTGGGGGCAGCTGGGACATATGGGAATTCGAACCCATGACCTTGGTGTTATAAGGCTGTGCTCTAACCAACTGAGCTAACCAGCGTGGGGTTTGTAATTTTAAAGACCATTCTGGCTACAGTGAGGTAAATAAAGGGGAACAAGACCTGGTTTTGAGACTGTTGTAAGGGTTCAGGCCAGAAATGGTGACAGTTTTTATTAGGGTTCCAGTAAATGAAGAGAAAAATATGTGAATAGATTTGAGCTGTAATTTGTGGGAAGAACTGAACGGATTTTATGATGGATTGTTGTAAATGGCGAAGGGGGAGCAGTCAAAGATGACCCTTTTGTTTCTCAGCTGAGGAACTAGGCAGATGGTGGTATCTGTGAATTGAGATAGGAAACACTAGGGGAGGAAAAGGTGCATTATACATATATATGAAGTATACCTAAAAAGTATATTTATTGTATATGAGTTTATTATATACAAATAAAGTCAGGAGAGAAAGAAATTTGGAGTAAAAAAATTGATTAAGGACTTATAAACATTTAGATAGAAACTGAGGCCATAGATATGAATGAGATGACCTAAAGAACCCACATAGAAGAGGACTGCTTCAGGGTCTTGAGAATATCCTCAAAGGATGAGGAAATGAAAAGAAGCTAGAAAAGGATTGGTCAAAAGCTATGAGGAAAACCAAGAAGTGCCTCATCAGAAAAACTCAGAGAAAAGTTAATTTAAGAAGGAAGATATCATCAATAGTCAAATGCTGCTGACAGGTTGAACAAAATGGAGATTAATATATGTCTATTGAATTTAATTAAATAAGCTCATTGGTAGGTAGCTTTGGTAATAAAGTTTAAATGAAGTAGGGGGATGAAGGCAGACTGGTTTGAGTTCAGGAGTGACTGGAGATGAGGAAATGAAGAAGATGAGAAGTTTGGCATAGAGAGAAGAGAGCTCAGTAACTGGAGGGACACAGTGAAGCACAGCAGAAAGAACATCTTAAGCAGAGAGAGAATAGGCTTTTTATCCTACAGATAAGAGTACCAGAGAAGGGTTTGCCTTAGATGGCATGTGGGACAACTCTCATTATAACAGGAGGGATGAGAGGAAATGATCATTGTGTATGTACTTTATTCATTCGACAACCTTTCAACAAACTCCGACTATGTGCCAGGTATAGTGCTAGATGGTAAAGATATAAGGGGGGCAAATACAGACATGGAGTTTAGAGTCCAGTGGAATAGACAGACATTGCTCATATAATCATACCAATAAACATGCAATTTATAAATTAGGTACTCTGAAGGAAAGGAACACTATTCCAGAATAGAGGTGGACAAAATACTGGGGGAGTCAGGGAAGACTTCTGAGAAAAAGTGACACTTTAGCTGAGTTCTCAAAGACAGGTAGGAGCTAAAGAAAAGAATGTTCTAGTTAGAGGAGGCAGCATACTGCTTCAAGGTATCAAAAGAAGGCCAGTATAGTTGGACTGAGAAGAGCGAATGGCAAGGGATGAAGGAGAAGCTGTATAGGAAGGTATGCAGCAGATTATGCAGGACCCTCTGATTGTTATCTCAAGAGAAATAGCAAAAGGTAACTAACAAAAGCCCTCATAGGACAATAAGAAAAAAATTTTTTTTTACTCCTCCTTTGGGGGAAGAAAAGAGAGAGAAAATATACAGTGGAAGATCACATGTGCCAATCAAGAGATTAAATTTGATATGACAGGTAGTAAGATGCCATCCCAAAGTTTTTAAAGAAATATAATGAAAAGATTTACATCAGAATATTCTCTTTGCCAATATTAAATACAATTTTTTTTTTTTAGATAGAGCAGTACTAAAAAGGGAAAGGAATTTCAAGGAAACAGAATTCCATATAATTTCAATAAGGTTAAAACAATCCCCATTTTTTAGTTGGTAAGATGCACCAGTGTGGAAACTGTTTAAGAACTCAATATCAATTTCCTTATAGAAACCTTCCAGTTTTTCCACACCCTTTTCGTAACTGGTGAAAAACAGGCAAATTTCAGTGAACAGAGCAAAATTAAAGTATGGAAACCATGTCTTTTTAAATAGTCAATTTAGTGAAATAAAAATTCTGCCAAGTAAATCAAAATCACATTCCACAACACTAACAGCCGTTCCGAGTCTGCCTGGGTTTAACAGCACCTGTTTCCCACAAAATCTGTAAATGTTAAAAAAAAAAAAAAACAGCCAAGCCTACAATTAAGCATGCAAGGTACATAAATACTTGGTAATACCAAAAGATATTTCCGTCTGGAACATAAATTTGAAAGAAAAACTATTCACCACTTTAAATTTCTAAAGACAATCCTTCACAATGTGTGCATATAATATAGGTTTGTTTAAATACATCAGCATACCTAATGGTATATTCTCTATAAGCTACTTCCTTATACAGTGCTGGGAACATAACAGGTGCTCAATCCTTTCTATCAAAATTATTTCCTCCCCTATTCTCGGGGAGAGGAGGAAAAAAGAAGAAGGGTGATTTAGGTACAATAAAACTAAGGCTTTGAAGTCAGGGAGGTAGAAGCTCAGACCCGAGCTTTGCTACTTGCAGTGTGAACTAGGGAATACTACTCTGAACCTTTGTTTCCAAAACTCTAAAATGGGTTTAATAATACCAATCTTTCAGACTGCTGTGAGAATTAAATAAAACAAGAAAATCAATGACCCAGCATTTTTACTAGGATACAGAGGGATTCAATTATTATTACTTTCACAATGGTATGCTTTATTTCCCTTCTCTTTTCCTCCATTCCCACCTGTTAGTGCCTCAAGGAGATACCATATTTATTTATTTCATTGTCTCCTGAAATCACAAAGCACTCTTATGCACCTGGAACTGTCTATCCTATATTGCAGTTGTTTATAAAAATGTCTTATTTCCTCAGTCAGAATGTAATCTCCTTGAAGCACATGGTGTTAAGCTCAGATTCTTATTTACAGTGGGTAGTTAACAGATATTCACAAATGAGCAATTAAATGAATGAATAAATTAATTAAATACTGAACGAGAAGTTTCTAAGTGACATATAGCCTCATGAATTAAAAAACAAAACAGTTAGAAATCAATTAGAAAGATTTTAAGATTCAGAAATATTTTCATCATTCTTTTCTAGTACACCTAGACAATCAACTCCTATTTTTAGACAGCGCTTTGAGTTTTGCTCAAAAGAAAAATTCCTTGGTGGGGAGAAAATCCCAAATTACAAAATAGCATTCGCTGCAGATTAATAGGAGGTAGAGCCTCCTACCACTAGACTAAAAGCCAGTGAACACTGCTAAAACAACCAGAAACAACAATGATGTTGATGCTGGATTGCACTTACAGAATATCCATTATGCATCAGGTATTGCACTTAGCATACATAATCTATACCATCCTAGCAATTGTTCTGTAGGCACTGCTATTCAAGCGCTCATGGTCACAGTCTTTCCTAACATTCAAATACAGCCACCTATCCCATTCCACCTCACCTCTGCCCCGAGTTTGCTTTTTTTTTTTTTTTGGCAGCTGGAGGGCATGGGGATCAGAACCCTTGACTTTTGTGTTACAAGGCTGTGCGCTAACTAACTGAGCTAACCGGCTAGCCTTCTGAGTTTGGATTAGTTATTTCTCCCCATATGCCCTCACAGAACCCTTTACAATCCCTAACACAGTACCTTTCACACTGTATTGTAAATGCTTGCTTATTCCTTTTACTCTTCCACAAGAACAAAATCTATGAGACTAAGTCTTATCAATATTGTATTCCAGTTCTCAGAGCACCATGTATGGAACATATTTATTTGTGGAATGGAGGGAAGAGTGAATGTACGGATGAAGTGGTGGAGTTAGAACTCCAATCCATGCCTGTCTGACTCCTAAGCCTCTGCTTTTTATTCTATACCATGCTCCCCTTCTAGTAATAATAACCCTATCTTATAAATTTGTATTATTTTGTAAATTTCATTCAAGATTTCTATTAAAAAATTGTAGAATTTCATCTTCCCACAAATCAGACATTCTTATATCAAATTATTACCAAATTCATCAACTCATTTGATAAGCTGGCAATCTGAAAACCACCAAATCTAGCTTTTATGTCAACATTTTGGGTTTAGAGCTAAGTCAAAAAGGCAGAGATTGTCAACACCAATTAAAGACCATGTAACTTCTAAAGTCCTAATAACAATATTACATACATTATTACTTTAGGGACTTAAATAAATAAAAGTGGATAAAAGATTTGGAAATAAATCCACAAGTTTTTAAAAAGCCACTTAATTTCACTAAATCAATTTTTCAATAACTGTGTGCATAAATCTGTTAACTACTTAAGTTTTAAGGGCTAATTTTAGATCATCTATCATAAAGCCTAAAATTTTTACCTGCTTTCTGGATGTCAAAGCTCAAAATTATATACATAAGTTAGCTAAAGTCTGTTTTCTAAAGCAAATATGCTGTCTAGGAACTCCATACATTCAGAATGTATTTGAGAAAGACAAATCTCAATTATGAAACTGCAAAAGAAATCACCTCAACTCATCATCTCACCCAATTTCAGAGCACAAAAAGACAATTTAGAGGCCCCTAAGTCATTCTGTTAAGTATGGACTTCACAGGAGGAGGAAACTCCAAGGATCATTGATCTGACAGCAACCAATGCAAACATCTAAGTTGTCATAATTAATCTGCTTTAATTATCAACAAGTTTTTCCCATTTCTGACCAGTCATTTAGAGCTGACCTCTACAAGTACTTACAAGTCATCAAAATCTCATTTTATTTTATGGCCTCATATTCGTTATTGGGCTAATCTTTATCTGTTCTACATCACACAACAGCTTAAATATTTGAATGGTCCAGCAATAAATTTCCATGGTCCCCCTGGGTCAGTCAGATGTTAGCTGTTAAGTAAAGCTAAAAGGATCTATGCTTCATAAATTTCCTTCAGGGTCGACATTTGCTCTTACAGGCTAGTCTTTCAAGCCCAAACATCTTTATAGCTATGTGCAGTGATTTATTAACTCCTCTTTGTTTTTATCCAAAAAGATCAATCACATATGTATCAATAAGCTGGTGTGCTGGTGACTGCTTTTTATTGTACATATAACCACCTGCCTTTAAGCAAACTTGAGTCTAAAGCTTTTGTAAGCGCTTGCTAGATTTTAACAACCTTCACCTGTTTCTAATTTGGTCTGAAACATATGGCTTAGCTCTGCAATTTAGTTCTAAGCCAGCCTTTCCTCTTTTGGACCCGACAATATAAAAGAAAACAAATCCAAGGCACAAAACCCTAAATTTGGAGGATGCTACATGCACACACACTCTTACCTACCCAATTACTTCTGAGAAGCATTTTCCTAAGTAGCAAAAGAATAAATATTTTAAGCTTATGAAATTATTACATTTCTTTGAAAAAAATTAGATGTGTCCAGCATTACTTTCAAGGGTTCTAAAAATTATGCTCAAACTGTGAAAATGACTTTAATTTCAGCACCTCAAAAAAGATAACAGCTGAGGGCCAGCCCATGGCTCACTTGGGTGAGTGTGGTGCTGATAACACCATGGCCACGGGTTTGGATCCCGATATAGGGATGGCCAGTTAGCTCACTTGGGAGAGCGTGGCGCTAACAACAAGAAGACAAGAGTTAAGATCCCCTTACCGGTCATCTTTTAAAAAACAAACAAACAAACAAACAAAAAATCCCAGCTGTATTTAACTGTCTGTGAGGTCAAGGAAGAGAGTTCCTATCTTTACATTCAGGAATCTACATTTGGCTAGGTGAAACCAAGATTTTCTTTTTTCTAAATTATCTTTTTCTTTTTATCTTTTTCTGTGAGGTCAAGGAAGAGAGTTCCTATCTTTACATTCAGGAATCTATATTTGGCTAGGTGAAACCAAGATTTTCTTTTTTCTAAATTATCTTTTTCTTTTTATCTTTTTCTAAATTAGACCAAAGCTTAAGAAGCAGGGTGCCAGTGGAGAGAGAACAACAATCTAACCCAGCATGGTTAAGTCAATACTAAAATTAAGAGTGTCTGGGTGATACAGCAGGGAGGAGTAAATCCTCAGGAAAAAATGACTAATAGAAATGTCTAGGTCTCACGGACCAGAAAAAAAAAAAAAATGTCTAGGAAAGGCAGAGAAGTCAACAGCCTCCCACAGCTCAACCAGACTTCTTTCCTACACACACCTCCTTTTCCAGTCATGCTGGACCTGACAACACTGGCCACAGCTGACACTGAATCTTCTATTCGAATTCCTCCTATCCTTTGAGGCCCGATCCAAATGCTCTATCATTTCTGGTATCCCCTAGTCCCAAATCAGAATTGAGGTGCTTCCATAAGATTTATCAGTATTTATTCATCATTTGGGAGGATATAATCACATTAGTTTTACAATGATATACAGACAGTCCCCAACTTAAAATGGTTGACTTACACGTTTTCAACTTACAATGGGTTTATCAGGACACAACCCCATTGTAAGGTGAGGAGCATCTATATTTACATGTCTGTCTCTTGTACAATGATGTAACACAATAGACACTAAATAAATGTTCACTAAATTGTACTAAATTGGTTTACAAAGACTGCACTAATAAGTAATACCATAAAAAGCATGCTTAAAAATTGTTTATTTTTATCAGAATAACACATGTACATGGTTTAAAAAGTCAAATTGTTCTACAATCCTGATAACAAAAACTTTAATTTACATGTTTATTAGTTAAAATACCTTAGCTCTGCCTCAGTTCCTAGACCCCAAAGCCAATTATTCTCAACACGTTAAGCTGTTTTTCTCCCCTGGTATGAGGATACTTCAAAAAGTTCACTGTAAAAGAGAACTAAAAGATAACACAAATCTTTCCATGAACTTTTTGAAGATACCTCATATTTACCCTACATGTTTCTAATTAATATCCTTATATTCCTGTTTCTTGATTCTATGGTTTTAAAAATGATCTATTGACAACCTACTGGGGAAGAGAGGATTTAGCTCTTAAAAAGTGCTTCCCCACCTCTTCCCAAAGTACTCACACTTCCCCTTCCTCCCATCCTCTCTGTAGGGTTAACACCATAATTTTTGGTTAAATCAATATGCAACATTACAGTATTACAACCATGTAATTATTATATTAGCCATATAATGTACAATACTTATTTTATTTCTTTTAAACTTGATTTTCTCTGCAGTTAATAACCACCTAGTTTCTTCATTTGCTAAATTTACTTATGTACCTCTCCCTAATTTATTCCCAGATTCCCTGAAAGCAATGAAAATTCCCTCTCAATGCAGTTAAATCCATCAGATAATCTATCAATTTCACTCCTTCTTGGAGCCTTTTGTTCTCCCGCTCTATTTGCCAGCTGAGGAGCTGATTTTGTATGAGTTCCCCTCATCATGAGATCCCTTTGCTTCTTTCTCTGCTGTGTTGGATTCCTTCTTTTCCTTGATTAATGTTTTCCTCTTACTTGGTTTATTCCCTTGTGTTAATATAGCCCATTTTCCTGGAACTTCCTAGGAAAGGTGCATAGATAAACTTTTTTTTTCTTTAGGACTTTCTTATCTGAAAATCATTTTTTACCCTTTTATTTGATTCATAGATTGACAGATATATAAATCTAAGTTACAGAAATAATTTTCCCTCATTACTTTGAAGATATTGTTCCCTTGCCTTCTAGCTTTCAGTGTTGCCTTTGAGTAGTCAGATATTATGATTCTTATTCCTTTGTATGCTTTTTTAACCCTCTGTAAGCTTTTAGAATCTTTACTTCCAAAATTCCACAATTTCATAGTGATGTGCCTTAGTATGGGCCTTTTAAAATTTATTGTGCTGAGCACTCACTGGGCTCTTTCAATCTGAAATCAAGTCTTTCAATTATTACAATTTTCTTATATTATTTTGTGAATAATTTCCTCCCTTCCATTTTCTGGGGTTTTTTTTTTGTTTGTTTGTTTTGTTTTTGCACTCACTTATTTGGATGTTGGATCATCAGATATTTGAAAAATTCCTCTAATTTCTCATTTTTTCTTTCCTTTGTTTTGATCTCTGCCTTTGACTTTTTCTCCCCTGGGAGATTTCTTTGACTTTACCTTCCAATCTTCTGTTGAATTTTAATTACATCATTTTCCAAGCTGTGTTTGTCTTTTAATGAATGTTCATTTTTATGCCATCTTGTTTTTGTTCTTGGATGTGGTACTTTCCCTTGTCTCTTTGAGGATATTATTAATAGTTTTTGTGGGGGGAAAAAAACCTTTTACTTTTTATTGATTCCTATATTCTTTCTTTCCTCCACATTTCTTTTTTAATTATTTTGCCTTCTGTACTTCATGTAAGAGGTTTCCTCAAACGTCTGGTGATGTTTTGGCTGATCATTTTTAGAAGTGAGGCACTAAAAAGCTGATTGGAAACTGTACATGGACAGGATTGGTCAAAAGGTAGGTTTCACTCTAGGGTGATCAGCGGAGGCCTGACAGTTTCATTGGGCGATATGCAACTATAAGAAGCTACAGGTATTTTCTCTTGGATCAGTGAATTTTCCACACTCTTGTGTAGACATTCACTTAATTCCTCTTTTTTTTATGGCTCCTCTGCCCTTAGTTTTATAATAGTTGTCCCTGAATCCAGGGATGGTTTGATTCAACTTCTCAAGAGTAAACTTCATGTTTTTGCTGGTGTAGGGAGAGGTAGTTGTATGAGAGAAGGATTTTCAAGGTATACTGACTTCGAATACAGACTTCAGACATACCCACTTTACCCTCCAAGACACCTACCCTCTAACTGAGCTTTTCTGGATTTTTGCAACATGAATAAGCTTGCTTTTTAGCTTTCTCCTTTGCGGGCTCTTAGATTTTCATTTTTCCAATCTTCTAAGTCATTTGCTACTCTCCCATCTGTTGTCCAGTTTTCACAATTTTGTAGACATGTCTTTTCTCTGGAGGTTGCCTCTTCTGTTCCTTTTGTCACTGTGGGGTTTATGCTTTCTAAACTTTAATCCCTGTACTGTTATTTTAATGGCATTCAGGGGAGAAAAGATAGACCCACTTGTTCAGTCAGAAGTCTGATATTCACTGTTAATGATTAAAATAACAGCTTCCTTTGATTGTTTCTGTGTCAGAAACATGTGCTTTACATGTATCATTTAATTCTTAAAACAACTCTGTGCAGACTGCTGATTGCTCCCTAACACCCATTCTCCTCTTCTTCTGTGGTTAACAGAACCCCTGAAATTTAGGAGGCCACCCAGAAGAACACATTTCTCAGCCTTCTACAGAGGCTGGAGGAAGTGGAGTTCTTAAAGAGTGAAATGTGCCCGTTTCCCTCCGACAACCACCGTGGACCACGAGAGCCACATCTCAGGGATGGCAGCGCCCAGACCTTGAAGCAGCCTGAGTTTTCTGAAGCATTTATGGAACTCCCATTATAGCCCTGGATTACTGACCCCTGGATTTTTATGCATAATAAAACTTTATCTACGTAATTGTTAATTTAAGATTTCCATTACATATAAACTCCAAACTGACACTATTTCCTTATATTGAAGCTTAGAGAAGTGACTTGTCCAAGATTAAGTGATAAGGAGCAGAGCTAGGATTCTAACTCAGGTCATATGCCAAAGTCCACACCTTTAAACACAGGCTTTCTTCAAATTATTATATCATGGAATCAGATACATATATGTCATAATTTGAGGACTGAGCATGATTACTGTCTCAAGAAAGGACAACATAAATTCAGGAGTCAGAGTTCTGCTCACTCTTCTACCATAAGTAAGAATAATTTGTTTTATGAATCTTACTTAGCTAAATGATAGGAACAAACATAGGTTTCTGTATCATGCAAAAATATTTATGTAAGTTTTTTGCCAAGTTTGTATATAATGCCAGAGAGGATCTAAAATTTAAAGCGTGGACCTTAGCCCTGACATATAGGTATTCTCTAGAACATTTAACTTCCTATTGAAGACATGTACCAATAGATTAAGATGCTCTTTACAAAAAAATACAGCCATTTCAAATATGAGCCCCAAACTGAATGTCCCAATAGCTTGCACAGTAAAAGCCCACTAGTATTTGTTAAATGAATACAGATAAATTGGTTCTTGATTCATTTGCTGAGAAATATTTCCCAGTTGCCCCTCAACTCTATTCCTGATGTTTATACAACTCATCTGGCACTCTTTTTTCTTCCTTTTGAAATTAAAGGATGTTTAACACCTGCTTCATTATAAAATTAGAAAATGACCTATGCACCCACTATCCACACTTTACAATTGATATTACTTTGCATTTCTTAGTTAAAATAAATAAAACATTAAAGCTCAAGTGAGCCTTCTTTGTTTACTACCCTACTATTTCCCTCTTCTCAGGCTTCTTTCAACCTCAAGTGACAGAAAACCCAAATCACTGATTTAAATAAGAAGAATGGAGACTAATTCCAGAATTAGCTAAATCTGGAACTTAATGACCTAATCCAGAACCAGGTTTTCCCATCTTTCCACTCTGCCATCCTTATAAGATTGGTTTAGGCTCATTCATGATGACAAGATGTTTGCTACACAACCACACCTCATCTATGGAGACAAGATCTAGTAGAAGACTATAGTCTTTTCTCCTGTGTCTCTTTATATATACATATTAAGTAAACTTTTTATTGAAGTACAACATACAGGTAAGGGCAAACTCACTTAATTTTCATAGAATTAATTCTACTGTGAAACCAGCACCCAGATCAAGAAATTGAGTATTATCAGCATCACAGCTATGGGTCTGTTTTAGTGTGCACAACTATTTCCAGAAGTACCCCATAGAAGTGGCCAGAACTGTGAATCAATTCTTAAATCAATCACTAGTGAGTACAATGGGACTACTGTGACTGGTAAAAAGCCAACTGTGGTTTACTCCATGGGGCTGGAACTAGGGCCCACCTTCCATAAGGCAAGTGAAGAGTAAATAACTAACAAAATGGAGCTCTGTAAGAAACAGAGAGCCAGGAAACAGCATCTGCCATATCCTCATCCCATAACTGACTACTTTTACAAATTTGGTGAATATTTGTGCGTATCACTTTTTCTACTTTAAAAATACAAGTGTTTCTACGTATAATAATAAACGATGCATATCATTCTGCAACCTACTTTTTTCACCCAATATTGTTTTTTGAGAGCTATTTTTGCTGATGCACATACCTAATGCATTCCTTTGAATTCCTAATTAGTATTCCATCTTAAGGATACTCCACATTTTATTTCTCCACTCCCTTCCCGAAGGAGAGTGAAGGCTGTTCAAATTTTTTTCTATTTTTTCACTAACACAAATAATGACACGTTGAACATCTTTATATGTCCTCCTCTGAGCAAGTTTTTCTAGGTGACATACTTAGAAGCAGTATGTACTGTCTGTAAGTCAGTCCCCATTTTACTAGATTCTGCAAACTGTTGCTGCTGCTAACCCTAGAGAACAATGTGTAGCCTTGGAAGTAAATTTCTTGACCTCTCCGTGACTAAGTTTACATATCATTGTAATGGAGATGACAACATTAATCTCATACTACTTTTGTGGCAATTCATGTGTGTATATATAATTCAGAACAGTACCTGAAACATAGCAAGAGCAACTATAATTTTCTGAGTGATTACTATTGTTGCTATTAATCTTTGTATTTTTAGAATATAGCTCAAGGCCTATTCATATGTGTTGTAGGTTTTTACTATGTCAACTTGGTTAGGCTGGAATATTTCCTAGAATACCACTGCCTGTATGGATCCAGGTTAGAGGTGAACAAAAGATAAGTCTGCATAATATTTGGAAGTCAGAAGTGAAACAGCACACATTAAACTCTGAAGGTCATAGTAGTTAGAGTAAGAAAGACACAAAGCTGCTTGTAGATTCATCGGGTCTTTGCAGTCCCATTCTGCATCTCTCTCTTGTTTCCAACTGTTGGCCCTGCTGACCAATAGTGACTCCAGTCCTACTACCAGATGCGGTGGCAACAGCATTCCATAGATGTCTCCACCTGCTCTCCTTTAGGGTTCCAATCAGCAACTGGACATACCTTTCCTCCCACTTCCTGGCCTGAGTTATCCACCTGCACCAGAGCTTCAGAAGGGCTGGTTAGTGACTTTTCTGTGATCCTCCAAAATCCCCTTTTGGACTCTTATTTCTCCAGCTTCTCCCACAATTGCATAAGCTCTTATTCTTAAAATAAATTCCTTATACCATAATATTCATATTGATTCTGCTTTCCTGATTGAAACCTGATTGATGTAATAACTTTTGATAATTTTTCGATTGAGCTGTTTGTCTTTTAACCATTTGCCCAAAAGTGTTCTTTATATTGCCTGATTTTTTTCTTTTTATTTCTTGCTATTTATGTGCTAAAGCTTTCCCTCACTAACTTATAAAAAGAAACTTTTTATTGAATCCTGGCAGAAAGAAGGGGGTTCTCCCATAACTTTCAGAATTTAAAAAAAAGCTCCAAAAAATATTCAGATATCCTATTATTTTTGGCCAAACTCATTTCTGATAAACTTTCATAAAATTGTTGGTCAATTTTCCTAGGGTTGCAGTAATGTGTATGATACACTTAATGTCAAATTACTTCTACCAATCACTTCTTTATGGCTGACTGTTACCCTAAGTCTTCTATTTCCATTTTAGCCCTCTACCAATCACTTCTTTATGGCTGACTGTTACCCTAAGTCTTCTATTTCCATTTTAGCCCTCTACCAATCACTTCTTTATGGCTGACTGTTACCCTAAGTCTTCTATTTCCATTTTAGCCCTCTACCAATCACTTCTTTATGGCTGACTGTTACCCTAAGTCTTCTATTTCCATTTTAGCCCTTGCGTTTTGAAATCCAATGTAATATACTTCTATTTCTTTGCTGCAGATCTAGTGTTGTTATTTGCATACTTTTAGTCAGCCATTATGGCCCAAAAGCTCTTCCATTTGATTACTGGCAGAGAACATCTGATAATGCATGCAGAAAAATAAATTTACAACATACTATAATAGACAATTTCAAAAGTGAAAACAGTTTTAAAGAAAAATATTGCAAATAGTGTTACAACAAATCAGAGTAGCATAAAGCATAGCCAAACAAGTTATCTATATGTGTGTGTGTGCGTGCATCCATTTATTCAGAACTTCTATGTCTTTCATTATCATCTTTATAATGTTTTATATTTTTTCTTTGATAAAGGTATTTCACAGTTTTTTTTTGTTTGTTTTTTTTTTTGTCTTTTGTCTTTTTCCGTGTCCAGCAACAGATCGCAACCCTCAGTGTTGCCCCCGTACCGGACCGGGGACCGGCAACGGGATCGCAACCCTCGGTGTTGCTCCTGCACCTCGCTCAGCCAGTGAGTGGGAACCGGTCTGTATGTGGGATCCGATCCCTCGGGTGGGAGCGCCGTCACGCTTCCCAAGCGGCGCACTTATCCAGTGCGCCACCAGGCCGGCCCTATTTCACAGTTTTTATTAAATATATTGCTAGGTACTTATATTGTGCTCATTTTTTATTTGGTTATTTCTGGTATATGGAATCTAACTGATTTTCCTGTTGATCTTATATCACACAGATGTGCTGGATTTCCTAATTTTAATAGTTTGCAAATTCTCCCACATTTTTTGGATAACATTCATATCTGCAAAAGACTGTTTGTCCGTTTTTTCAAATATCTATATCTCATCTCTTTTTCTCATATTTTCTCATATTGGCCAGAACCTCAAGTACAATGTTTCATCGTAAAGATAACAACTGGCATCCTTACCTACTTTCTGACTTTAATGGGAATATTTACAAAGTTTCACCATTAAGTCTAGTGCTTGCTATAGGTTTGTGATAACCATCCTTTGGCATTTTAAGGAAATTCCCTTCATTTTCTAGTTTGCAGTTTTTGCAATGACTGCTACTACTGTTATTGGCCAACGCTTGAGGCTTTAATGTATGCCACATATATTTTACATGTATTGACTCATTTAATCTACCCAGACACCCTATGAAGTGAGTACTATTATTCTCCTCATTTAACAATGAGAGTAAAACATAGGGAGATCAAATAACTTGCCCAAGGTCACACAGTGTATTAGTTTTCTATTACTGCTTTAAAAAATATAACAAACTTAGCAGCTTAAAACAATACCCATTTCCTATCTCATAGTTTCTGTAGGTCAGAAGTCTAGGCACAGCATAGCTGGGTTCTCTGCTCAGGGTCTAAGAACTCTGAAATTATGATGCTGGACAGACTGTAGTCTTATGTGTAGCTCAGGGTTATCTCCCAAGCTCATTCAGGTTGTTGGCAGAATTCATTCAGTTCCTTGTGGTTGTAGGACTGAGCTAGTTCCTTGCTAGCGGTCAGCCATATTTCACCCTCAGTGTCGAAAGACCATCTTCAGGTCCTAGCCACACGGCCCCCTCCATAACCAGTTCATAGCAAGGCTTTTGCTTTCTTGCAGGCTAGCTGAAAAGCATCTATTACTGTAGCAGAGTATCTACTAGAGGAAGTGGCTCTCAAGGGCTCATTTGATTAGATCAGGCCTACCCAGATTACCTCCCTTTATATTAATTCAAAGTCAAATGATTAGGGGCCTTAATCATGAGAGTAAAATCCTATTACAGGGCCGGCCCGGTGGCGCGCTGGAGAGTGCACCGCTTGGGAGCGCGGTGGCGCTCCCGCCGAGGGTTCGGATCCCATGTGGAGACCGGTTCCTGCTCACTGGCTGAGCGTGGTGCGGGCGCAACACCGAGGGTTGCGATCCCGTTGCCGGTCCCCGGTATGGGCGCGACACCGAGGGTTGTGATCCCATTACCGGTCAGTAAAAAAGACAAAAAGGAAAAAAAAAAAATCCTATTACAGTTGTCCCTTGGTATCTGTGGGGGACTGGTTCCAGGACCCCCTAGGATAGCAAAATCTGTGATGCTCAAGTCCCTTAAATAAAATGGCATAGTATTTGCATATAACCTACACATATGCTCCCATATACTTTAAATCATCTCTAGATTATTTATAACATGTAATACAATGTAAATGCTATGTAAATAGTTGTTATATTGTAATTTTTAAAATGTGTTTTATTATTATTTTGGGGGATGTGTGGCTGGCTGGTATGGGGATCCAAACCCATCACCTCGGTGTTATAAGGCTGTGCTCTAACCAACTGAGCTAACCGGCCAATCCCTTTTTAATATTTCTAATCCAGGGGCCGGCCTGGTGGCGCACTGTTACAGTGCGCTGCTCCCGCCGAGGGTTCGGATCCCACATACAGACCGGCGGCTCACTGGCTGAGCGAGATGCGGGCGCAACACCGAGGGTTGTGATCCCATTGCCGGTCCCGGTCCGGTACGGGCGCGACACTGAGGGTTGCGATCCGTTGCCGGTCACGAAAAAAGACAAAAAAGGAAAAAAAAAAAAATTTCTAATCCATGGTTGGTTGAATCTGCAGATGTAGATCCCAGATATACAGAGGGCCGATTGTATATTCACAAGTCCTGCCCACAACAAAGGGGAAGGAATTATACATGACATGTATACCAGGATAGTGGGACTCATTGGTACTGTTTCAAATTCTGCCTACCATATACTATAACAGTCTGGATTCAAACTCAGTCCATCTGGTTCCAGAGTTTATGTCCCCAATCAAAACTCATGATGCCTTTCTAAATAAGTGTTTAATTTTACTTATTTATTGAAATGACCATGTGATATTTCTTTTACTCTGTTAATGAGTGAAGTATATTGAAAGCTTTTTGAATGTTGAGCCAATGACTCATTCCTGAATTGCTGGATTCAGTTTGCATACATTTTATTTTGTATTTTTGCATTTATTTCCATAAATAAGATTGTCTATAACTTTTGTTTTTCCTATTGTTCTGTTCGGGTTGTTTAATCAAATGCATATATATTCAGTTTGTTAAATGCCTTTAAACAAAAGCTAGCTGTAGTGCTGACCATCTCTCTCTAGGTTCTTGCCATCACCCAGTTAACTAACAGATTAAAAAATTTTTTTGCCCAGCAATTTCAGTGTTGGTCAAGATATCAATTCTACCACACTCTGGAAACAGATTCTATTCAGTTTTCCCATTTCTTTTTCAATGAATTTTCTTATTTTATATTTATTTTTAAAAGGCTATTCCACCTACTTTTTAAAAATTGTTCACAGTATGTTCTTATGATTTTTTCAATCTCTACTGTATCTGTCACCTTTTTTTTGTTTTTAATATTTTCAGAACTTTTCTTTTTTTTTTAAAATTTTAATTAATTAATTTTTTGGCAGCTGGCCAGTACAGGGATCCAAATCTGTGACCTTGGTGTTATAAGGCTGTGCTCTCACCAACTAAGCTAACTAGCCAGCACCCCCCTGCTTTTTCTATTTTTTAGTTTGGCTGTTATTTTTTGAATATTTCTTCCTTTCCATTCCCTCTAAATCTTTATCCCTAGAATTCCTATTAGGTATATGTTGATATCTATTAATCATTCTCCATATCCGATAACTTCTTTTATGCACACCCATGTGTGAAACCCATAACAATGAACCACTGGAATTCTAATACAATATTTTAAGCTTTTAGTTCATTGGACAATACTTACCATTCACTCCTCTACTTCAGTCTTGTCAAATAGGTCCTGATTTATTATATATTTGCAGGGAGTGAGCAGTAAACACTAAATAGACATTGTGAGCAAAGTAACCTCTAAATTGGTTCTAAAATTTCAAAAAGTACTTTCTAGTTAATTATTAGGCCTTTACACTTAATGACAAGTTGACAATTGAAACTGTTCCCTAAACACCTAAAAACTAACTTAATTTTTCCCTGCTCTAAATCAGATTGTACTTCTTTCCATCCCTAGGGATACCCAATGAATCTTGGAATGTGTTCATGAGACAAGGGCATGCCAGGTAAAGAAAGGAGTATTTCTTTTTCTTTTTTTTTTTTGTCTTTTGTCTTTTTCCGTGGCCGGCAACGGATCGCAACCCTCAGTGTCGCGCCAGTACCGGACGGGGACCGG
>NW_007727584.1:297584-309283 GCF_000696425.1 Galeopterus variegatus | reverse complement strand
GTACCGGACCGGGACCGGCAACGGGATCGCAACCCTCGGTGTTGCTCCCGCGCCTCGCTCAGCCAGTGAGCGGGAACCGGTCTGTATGTGGGATCCGAACCCTCGGGCGGGAGCGCCGCCACGCTTCCCAAGCGGCGCACTTATCCAGTGCACCACCGGGCCGGCCCAGAAAGGAGTATTTCTGAGTAAGACATGAACCAAGGTGATTTTCATTATCCCTGAAATTAGATAATAAGTTTAGGTAATATGCTCACTTTCTTACTCTGTTCCATATAAACATCTAGTATATTCATATGGGAGATAGTCAGCAGTATTTACAGAACTGATTTTCTTTTAAAGAGAAAACATACCTTCAATTGTTGTTATTGCTCAATACTGTATCACAAAGACCTAGAACAATGTCTGTCACATAATATGTACTAACTAAACATCTGAATAAATAAACAGGTGAACAGGTTCATTTGTGCATTTATAATTTTGATACTATGTCCCTTGGTTTTGAATTAGAATTTAATAATACAAAATTGAGTTAAGTCTATTCCAAAATGCATACTGAGAAGTCCAATAAAAATAACACAAAATGGAAGAGAAATTTCTTTCAATTAATGTGACCAACCTGCATCTTCCTAGAAGGGAATATTACATATCATTTTCGCTTAAAAATCTCTGAGGGAAAAATAACATGCTATTTGCCAAATTACTTTTCAATCAACTTACGAGCCTGCCACTTTGTGATTTATGCAGAAACCACAAATATAGAAACAAGAAAATAATAAAAAGTTATTGTACCTCTCACGAAATTACTTTTCAATCAACTTACGAGCCTGCCACTTTGTGATTTATGCAGAAACCACAAATACAGAAACAAGAAAATAATAAAAAGTTATTGTACCTCTCACACAGAATATTACTCAGCAAATTCAATATTAGGAAGTAGTTTTTAAAAAGTTTTCCTCTAGTAACTAATTTTTTAAAGCTGGGAATGACAAAATTATGCACTTCATACTCAAAAATAAATATTCCCTGTATGGAATATCTTACACACAAGTTGTCTCAATAAATTCGTCATGTACACATTTAATAGTTTAAATATAGGTGTCAATCAAACTCCAAGAGACTTGCCACTTCTCATGAGCTTACCAACTTTATATTTACATAAATTAAAATGACAAAATGCTTCAGTTGCTTATTGGTGTGTTTAATTAACTTACAACAGTAAATTCCTGTAACTAACTACAGTTAACACTTCTAGTATTTCATCACTAGACTCTACATCATGAACCTGGGAGCCATGATTTATATTAATGGGACTTACTAACAAGCATCATAGGAGGAATTAATTCTTTTGTAAGTCTTTTTAAAAGGTTTCCAATAATATAAATGAGTGAGTGGCACTCAAAATTCTAGGCATTATTAACACCAATCTTTGCACAAAAGGAAATATGGGGAACTGCTACTATAAATTTAAAACCAATCAAGAAGCAAGAACTGGTGTGTGAAAATAATATGAATTATGATGAAAAAGTAAACACCCCACATCAACCTTATGTTAATCATGAGAAAGGCAGGAGAAGCTACATACAGAGAAACAGGTATCCCAGCCTTAAAGAAAGTAGCTTTTAAAAAAATTTAGAGAAAATAATGTTGCACAGAAATGGAGACTCTAAAAGGAACGGTACAAAAGGACTGAGGCATTTTTAAAAATTAAATATTAGCAATATAATTGTAAGAAATCCAAAACAGAAGTAACAAAGAAATAATTTGTTTCAATAACTATATAGTATATATCAATGCAATAAATATTTGCAAGATGCATATATGTAAAAGCTATTTGAGGGTCTAGTATATAACCAGGAGTGGGGTTGTTAGATTAATAGGGTTGTGCAGATTAACTGTATTGTTAAATTGCTCTCTGAAACAGATAAACTAATTGAAATTCTCACAGCAAAAGATGAGCTCTTTTTCCTCTTTCTATGCTCACTAAATATGGTACTAAACAGACATTCTAATTTTTGCCAGTTTGATGGATATAAAACGGTATCTTCTTCTGGTTTTAATTTGCATTTTCCTAATCAATAGTGAGGAGGAGTATTTTTCTTATGTTATTAGATATTTAGGGTTTGTTCTTCTGTAACAGCTTCTTTATAAGAGTATGCTATGTTCTTATCTCTATTAGCTTGATTGCTCTTTTACTTACTGTTATTATCTTTCACTTATAAAAATCACTCTAGATACTGACCTTTGGTTAATCTATATGCTACAAATTATCTTCTCCTGATCTGTGGCTTGCCATTTCATTCTGTTTATGTTTTTTGCTATAAGCAAGTTATTTTTTCTTAAATGAAATAAAACTTATAGATCATTTCTCATATTATGGTTTGTGTATTTCTGTGATATATTTAAGAAATTCTTTCCAAATTCAAAGCCAAAGATTTTTCAAATTCTAAAACCTATGAGTCTCATTTCTGCTGTAATGAAATAAGATCAATACGTTCAACTAGAAGGGAAAAAATTAATATTGTGACTACTATATTGATGTATTCAGTGTACAAGTATTTATTGAGTGACTATTATATGCAAAGGTCATTTTATACAAATTCCCTTTTATATTCTCCACATTTCTGTGAGGGCATTATTTTTGTTTCTAAGATGAGTGTACTATGGCTAGAGAGGTGAAGTAAACTGGTTCAAAGTGTATATCTGATGCCAAACTTTTTTCAGAAGAGTGAAATGAGAAGGCAGTGTTTTGTCCTTTCCCAAGTTAGAATACACAATTTTTACTATTTAAAAGTCAAAATTGTTTATCTCTATTAGATACTTATATGAGGAAGCAACTATATGTTTAAGTCAAATTAGTCATATATTATAATCAGTGACCCCAAACACTTTAAAGATATATTCTTGTGCTTTGAATAAATATATTTTGATATTAACCACTTAAAGCTAATAATCTTTTTAAAGTAATTTAATTTTTACTTAAAGATTAAATCATAAATTGATCCCTCTTTTTTTCTATGCCTAAAAGTAAATGGCTGAACAGCTTAAAGTGTATTCACTTACAAGGCAGGGTGAGAAATTGGAAGCTTTGGTCAATGGAAAAGTGCAATATCTGTTTTGTGCCAGTGTACATGTCCTGCTGTTTCTCCTAGACATTTCTTGGACAGCTCCTAATCCTATTCCATACTCAGTAGCTCTGATATTTAGAGGATATCGCATGCCTTTGCTGTCCACCTCCAAACCAACCCTGTTCTGATCTCTAATATGGCCCTTATGAGGCTAAGAATGATTATCTGCTGACTTGCTGTCCATCCCTGATGCCAGTTCAGCAGCCAAGTTATTTTACCTAACACCAGCATCTTGTGCAGTGACTAGTATATACTAGTCCTCAATACACAGTTGACTCTCTTGTGATATAACCCTCTTATAATTTAACTCTCGTGACTTAACTATATGTGAATTAAATATCATATCAGTTTTCCATTTTCAAGGAATTAGAGAAGAAAAAGGACTAGTAAAACTAATTGATCATTTAATCTGATTCAGAAGTTACCTTTGGTGATCATTTCTATTATTTGTAAGTCATGTAGGAGAGAGATATAAATATCTAGCAATTAGAATTATCTGTATAAAGAGTGAAATAAATTTGTTCTATAGTGATACTATTATCAGGACATAAATGTTGTTATCTTTAGAAAATTGTCTATAGGCTGGCCAGTTAGCACGGTTGGTTAGAGCACAGCCTTGTAATACCAAGGTCAAGGGTTCAGATCCCCTTATGGGCCAGCCCATCAAAATAAATAAATAAATAAAATAAATGTTAAGAAAATTGTCTACAGAACTATTATAATGAGATGCTTTTGGAAGTTAAAATAATTTCACATCTACCTAAAAATAATTTTTACTCTTTCCATCCATTTCTTTTTTCAGAAAACCAAAATATTCCACAAATTACCTCCTGCAAACTCTCTGGCATGATATAATTATCTTCATCTCCCCATTCTTTGCCGACTAAAACCCAAATATACAAGAATTAAAGGAAAGAACAGTGCTGCTTTCCATGTAATATTAATAAAGTCTTACTTATTAAAGTAAATGATTAATTCACTCATATTAGCACCCAAAGCATTTATGCTGTCATATGATAAATACTAACAGATTGCAAAAGGCCAGTCCATGGACTACCTAGAGAGCTCACTGATGATCTGGAAACGTCTTGGTGAGAAACACTGACCTCACATGTTCTAATAATGTAACAATATTTAACTCATGACATAGCCCACTATTAACTAAATATATTATCCCCCCCTCCCAAGAATTACACTGAACCTCTATTCTGATTTAAGTATACTGCAAACCAGAAAAGCAATAAGTTCAGGTTGGGGTCACATGTCAGAGTCATCTGGTTTTCTTTCTTATCCCATTGTCCCATTACATTACTGTACTTTAATTTAGTTGGTTGTAGAAAGCTGAGATGACAATAATACTAGAGAAGACTTCCTCATCCAGATAATAACATCAGCACTATAAAAGCACACTTCATTAAAAACAACATACACAACAATTTACTTCCAGTGTCAGCAATGAAATAGTTGCACAATTACTTTTGACTCATTTTCCACATTTCCCCTTTCTCAGTGGAATGCCTAATCTTCACAAGGTGTTCATTTCCTGTCTCACCCAGAAACCACCTTCTGCATTTTTATTTTGTTGATCTCTCCTGCCTGTATTTCCATGGGGATTCCTCATTTTAAAACATGATCTTTGCTCTCACTCATGAACACAACCCCACCAGCCTGCTGCCTGTGTCTTGGGTTACAACAAGCACAGAAGTTAATAGCTTGGCCATGGTCCTAAGAGACTCTATGAAATAATGATTGTCCTGGCTAGAGCATCTAGAGTTAAAACTATGCGCCATAGTGTGGAGTGTCAGATTACCTAATAGCATTTGCAAAGACTGAACATCCCTTTTGCTCTCCTAATTCAATTCAAGAAATATTTATTGAGTGTCTACACAATACAAGGCTCTCTGCAAGGCATGGAAGAAGTTTAATCCTGAATAAGATACAGTTTCTACACTGAAAATATTTCAGACAAGAATAAGATAAATAACTTGAATACGCAACTTGTATCACTGAGCTGGGAAGCTGATAAAATTAAATGAGAGTACACATAAAAGCACTTCGTTTCTGAGATACTATACAGAATTGTTCATAGAACTACAAAAGATTGTGAGACTACACCAAACAATGGGAAATCAAGAAAGAGCTCACAAGGAATGTTTTAGGTAATAAGGGAAGGGCTTTATGCACAACCACAATGTTGATTCTAGAGATGGCTAGGAAAGGCATTCCAAATAAATAGAATAGAATGGACAATGACTACCAAGGTAGGAAATAACTAAAAACAACATACACAACATTATACTTCCAGTGTCAGCAATGTAATAGTTGCACAATTACAATACTGTGATGTGTATGGAAAACAACCCATTGTTCAGATTGACTGAAGCATAGGTTATGAACTGGGAGGCAACTGGGGATGAGGCTGAAAAAGTAAGTAGTGGGCCAGGCTGGGAACTATTAAGTTTGAACATGCCCTACATTCCTTCGGCATTCACTAACTGAGAATTTCCAAGACACAGATACTTACTTGACTCCTTAGTGGATTGTAAGCTGTAAACTACCTACCTATTAGAAGTAAAAGAGACAAGCCTTCAGACATACAACAGTTTTTACCCCTGCATTCACTAGTCCTCTGTATTTACATCATTGATTTAAATATGATGTACTTCACAGCATTGTTACAAAAGGAAATACAGTACTTTGCCAGTGGGTTGCATTCTTAATTTTTCTCAATCTTTTCTTAGGCCCATCCTTCCTTCTAGCACCTAGAATTAATAAAAACTTATGTGGCTGCCTAGAATTCCTGTTGCAAAGCTCAAAGTATACATAATAATAGCTGCAAAATTTTGTGAAGCATCTTCTGTATGTCGAGCACTGTGCTTCATGTAATCCTTATAACTATCTAGTGGCATAGGTATTATACCAGGAGAATCAAGACTTAGAGTGAAGAACATTGCCATAGTCACTCGGAGATAAGAAGAAGCCAACACGACTCTAAAGCCTTAAGTAATTGGAAATTAAAAACAAAATTTAATAAAAGCACACTTAATTAAAAACAACACACAGAACACTATGCTTCCAGTGTCAATGATGAAATAGTTGAATTACTTTTGACTCATTTTCCACACTTCTCCTCTCTCAGTGGGATGCCAAATTTAAACAATTTGAGGCAAGAGAGAAGGAAAGAGATGCATTCTGCCTTGTACCTTTTAGAAACAAAACAAACGTCAAGTGAACCAACTGATAAAGGTGACTTAAATAACTAACATTTTCAGTGAGAATTTAACATAGTGACTACTATGCTTAACATACAGGGATTCATGTCATGGCATTTTTCAGGCGAGGGCTTTCCCCACATCAGGAAAAGGAGCAGTTCAGTTTCAAATACAGACCCATTCTGATAAACATACTTCTTCCACCTCCTACATGTTTGTTTTAAAAGTACTGTACAATATTTACAATCAGCACTCCATATTCTGGGCTTGTCTTTCTGCAGCGGGCTGTTATCAAAGTGAATGCTCAGTTAATTTGTATGACCTCACTTCATTTTTCAACCTTTTTCTCCATTTGTGAAATGAAGGGTTCAATCAAATGATGTATTAATATTTTGCCTGGTACTAAAACACAGTAAGTCTACAATTCTTCATGGATACTTTTTTCATCTTTATTTCTGTTCCATGGTATACCATTAGGTAATTACAACAGAGTAGAACTGCAGACATTTGGGAAAATTTTCACATGAACAGATATTTCTCAACTTAGGTCAAATTCCTGTAATCAAGTGGAAAATAAAGAGAACTAATAATTTCATTCATTTCATTAATATTAGTTACGCTGAAAAATATTTGTTTGATTATACTTTTAAGTGGCACAGCAAGGAAAAACACAAAACCAAAGCATTTGGTTCACCCTTTTACACCGCCTCAAGTCACTACATTATTCAATTTAAAGGTTTAGAGTCTGGGTCTATTGAATGCTCTAAATACCAGCATCTGAGCAACAACCTATAATAAAATGAAGATGAAAGGTTATAAAAAATGTTCTAATTTACAGGATACAAAGTAGACGAGGTAAAAATTAAAGCCACAGCACATAAGTCTAAATACAATGTGAAAATCTCTTACTTCTGGAAGGAGGCCATCAGATTTAATTGGATGCCATGAAAGCAAACAGATGCTAATTTAGTGAAAACAGCAATCATTTCTTAATTCTCTGCATTAAAAAAGTTTGATTAACAAACAGAAGCTAAGAATTTTTATGGAAAGGGATCTATAATTCTTAACATAAGATGTTGTCAACAGGTGTTTAAGAATGCCTGAAGCAGGTAATAATAAAAATGAGGAGTCAGAATTATAGCAGTCTGAAAACTAGAGAGCTGGAATTTTCATTTATGTTTTCAATATAAGCTTTATATCAATGAAATCCCAGGTGCCAGTCAGTCATTATTTCTACAGAAAATTTATTACTTATACAAATAAAGTTCAAAGTATTCTAATTTCTTCAAAAAGATGCCACCAAAAAATTCTCATTCATTTAACAAGCCCATATTGCCAGGTCAAGAGGTAGGCTGAGGGAATACAGAGATAAGGAATCAGTCTGCTCTCTGCTACTCTGCAAATTCCTTTGTCTCTTCACTCCTGGAAAAATACAACTTAGTTATGCTGAAGGAGAAGCTCCATAAACCTCTAGTCCTGCCTATGTGGCTGCTGGAAAAATAAAAGACTCAAGTCACAAGACTTGAGAGCCTTCTGGCCAGCCCCTTTTTTATACATAAGGATACACAATCACCTTATGAACCTGGTCACAAAAAAGGTGGTAGATCATTAAAACAGACCATTCCACTCTCATGAAAATCAGATCCATGTGCAATGACTATGATCCCTGCCCAATATTATCTGATTTTGGAGACATAGCAATTTCTTTGTACTTTAGAAATTCTGTCTCTAAAAAATCAAAATCAATTAGGTAAAAAAGGGTATCTCTTGGAGTTTTAGTCAAAATCTTCCATAGAAATGAACTTAAGTACAAAAAATTAAGGAAATGGGAAAAAAAACAGCATTAACATTTCTCTAGGTTCCAATAATTCCACTACAGAAAAATAGCTGACCATCTTTTAGAGATTTGTAAAAGTCTTGTCATCATGGACAAGCCAGGAAGTTTCAAAAGTGTCTGCCAATTACACCACTCCCTATTTCTCTTAGAATAAAAGGAACAACTTCAGACATCATCTGAGGGCTAGGTCCTAGGTCGATGATTGTTTCACTAATCCATTCTGAATGTATTATCTACCAGACAGTTGAGTAGCACTATAACAATGACTAATAAATTTCATTCCAAAAATCACTTTAAAACCTACTTTTCAGTCCTCGGTGAGTGAAGTGGGGTTTGGGAGGACACTGTGGCTGGACTCTGATTACATTCCTTCATGTTTTGTGGTCTGAGCCTCACAGTGAAATGCAGCAAAAATTTCAGAGTTTCCCTTTACAGTGTTCAGGTGCACAAGTAATGGTTTAGGCAAGTCATCAGTCCAGACCCATGTTTCAAATAGGCCAGACAAAGAAAAGAAATAGTTTTTTTTTTTTTTTTTTTTTTCTTCCAGCAAAACCAGCTAAATAGGGCTTTGAACTCTAACATCTCATGTGCCAATAGCCAGATGAGGAAGATAATCAGAGGGCAGAGGCTGAGAATTCCTAGGCCTGTTAAATTAAGTATAATTTGTCTTATGAGTCATTTAATTCCTATTTCCCATCTCCCATGAAGACCTGATTCCATCTAATATCCTGGAAATATTGACATCAAAATTGAAAATTCAGGAGAAAAGAAAACTAGTCTAATCTCTGTATCAGTGATCTGAGCTAAGAATAACTGAGGTTGATTCAATCAACAAGCATAATCAATAAATGTATTTCTATTTATATGTTTATATATCTATGTTGTTCCAAAAAAGATTTGAAGTACTTTACAAGAATGCATAAAACCAGCAAAAACACTTAATAGTTCATAAAATCTAAGATAGCATCAATTGTAAATGCATCATTAAGTTATATAACACTAAGATAAATACTATCATCCATAATATGGCATGTCACTAATTATAAGATGCACCTCACTTTTAGGGATATTAAAAATGTTAAAAATGTGTTTATTAGGGCTGGTCAGTCAGCTCAGATGACTAGAGCATGGTGCTGGTAACACCAAGGTCCAGGGTTTGATCCCTGTGCTAGCCAGCCACCAAAATAACAAAACAAAACAAAATAAAGTGTATATTAGAATCAACAAAATGCCATGTGCTTCAGCAAAAGGTGGAAGATAGAGGTAGAACATAAAACTCATTTACAAAAATGCAACTCCTTTGGTTTCCCTGACTGCCAAAGAAAAAACGGGTAACATAATCATCTAAATCTAGCTGGCCTTCCCAGATTGCTTAAGAAAATCAATCACTAAACGAATCACTGATGGTACTCATGCTGGGGTATACTAACTGGTGTTGTCCACATGTTAAGCCACATGTTCACAAATTAAAGTGAAGAATATTTACCATTTCAAGGGACACCCCTTCTTTAAGCTCCCAAAGTGATTTTCCCACATAATTAATATTTTAAGTCAGATTATCATGTAAAAATTTGATAAAAATCTGGAAACTTAATTTTAATAATACGGAACCCAGGGTAAATTGGGAAGGGGGAGACCATTCTCTAGGAAACTACGAGGTGATCTTTCTTAAGTACATATCTGCTCATAGTATTCACTCTTGCTAAATATCTTCAGTGGGGTTCCTTCATCCTCATAAGTAATGTTTTCACCATTAAACAAACCAAATGACATCAACCAAAATGGTGGAGTAGGTAGATCCAAGGGCCCGTCCCTCCAGAGAAACATGAAAAGAATCAAGCAAAAATTGACAACATCTGGGCCAAGCCCATGGCGCACTCGGGAGAGTGCAGCGCTGGGAGTGCAGTGGCGCTCCTGCTGCGGGTTCGGATCCTATATAGGGATGACCGGTGCGCTCACAGCGCTCACTGGCTGAGCGCGGTGCAGCCGGTCTCAAAAAGGCCAAAAAAAAAAAAAATTGACAACATCAACTTTGTCAAAATTCTGGAAAACAGTCAAAGGTTTACACCAACCCACTGAATGTTAAATCAAGAAAAATGAAACAACATATACATGTATCAAAATATCAGATTAAGAATGTACAATTACAATGTATAAGTTAAAATTTTTAAGAGAAAGAAAAAGGAAACTCAAAATCAGGCGGAAAGATTTGCAGCATTTTTTACTTATCCTGGCCCTACCCTCCCCCCCAGTTTGGCAATGGTGTTACAGACAGCAGCCTGAATTCTCGGTGTGGGGTCTGACCCTTGATTCTTGAGGGAGCAGAGCAGACCTTATTCTAAAATAGTTTGAGTTTGTCTGTTCTAACTCGGCTGGGGGCTACCTGAAAGATTTTGTTTTGCTCATTCAAAGCTAAAAAGCAGCTAACATTGTTCAAGTTGAAAGGCAAACAACCCACCCACAGCCATCTGGGGCAAAAGATTACAGCTGAAATTTACAACAGATTGCCTAAAGCCTGAGTGGAAAACTGGAGAGTTTCTTTGAAAAATTAGGGCATTTAAAAGTGTGCAAGAAAATTGAGGAATTTAGAAGCTATGCATATACCCAGAACAGGAGGCATGCTCAGAAAAGACCTGAGAAGACACTAAGCTTTCTCCTCTGGCTACAATAAGCGCAAGAAAGAAGTGAAGGCTAAGGCACTTAAAATTAAGAACACTAGACAGTAACTTGAAGCTGTACAAAGAAATAAAGATATCCAGTAAAGGTAACTACACACATAAATAAAAAAGACAGCATTATGGGTACACAATGTACAAAGATGTAATCTGTGACAGTAAAAACATAAGGCAGGGGGAGACAGGCATATAGGAGCAGAATTTTTATATACTATTGAAGACAAGTTGGTATCAGTTCAAGCTGGATTGTTATAAATATAGGATGTTAATTTTAATCCTCATGGTAACCACCAAGAAAATATCTTGAAAATATACAGAAAAGAAAATGAGAAGGGAATCAAAATGGTAAACTACAAAAAAAATAATAATAAATAAAAATTCAATTAAGCACAAAAGAAGGCAGTAATGGAGGAAATGAGGCAAAAGAAAAAAAAAGAGAAAAAGACACATGAGGGTACTTCAAAAAGTTCATAGAAAGATTTGTATTATCTTTTAATTATATTTTTCCACAAAACTTTTTGATGTATGCTTGTACAAAAAAACAAATAGCAAACTGACAGAAGTCCTTCCATACCAGTAACTACATTAAGTGGATTAAACACTAATCAAAAGGCAGCAATTGCCAGAATAGATAAAAAAAAAAAAGCATGCCGTGGGCCGGCCCGGTGGCGCACTCGGTAGAGTGTGGCGCTTGGGAGTGTAGCGCCGCTCCCGCCAAGGGTTTGGATCCCATATAGAGACCAGTCCGCTCACTGGTTGAGCGCGGTGCGGGCGCGACACCGAGGGTTGCGATCCCGTTGCCAGTCGCTAAAGAAAAGACAAAAAGGGAAAAAAAAAAAAAAAAAAACAT
>NW_007727584.1:257345-297472 GCF_000696425.1 Galeopterus variegatus | reverse complement strand
AAAAAAAAAAAAAAAAAAAAAGGCGGGCCGAGGGCCGGCCCGGTGGCGCACTGGAGAGTGCGCCGCTTGGGAGCGCAGCAGCGCTCCCGCCGAGGGTTCGGATCCCATGTGGAGACCGGTTCCCGCTCACTGGCTGAGCGCGGTGCAGGCGCAACACCGAGGGTTGTGATCCCGTTGCCGGTCCCCGGTACGGGCACGACACCGAGGGTTGCGATCCCGTTACCGGTCAGTAAAGAAAAGACAAAAAGGGCCGTTACCGGTCAGTAAAAAAAAGACAAAAAGGGAAAAAAAAAAAAAAAAAAGCATGCCTCAACTATATACTGCCTAGAAGAGACTCACTTTAAATCCAAAGATACAAATAGGTTCAAAGTGAAAAGATGGAAAAAATATTCCATGGATATACAGAAAATATGGATGTTTAATAATAAGTAAAGAAATTGAATCAGTGATTTAAAAACTTCCCAACAAAGAAAAGTCCAAGACCAGATGGCTCCACTGGTGAACCCAAATGGAAGAATTAACAGAAATCATAAAACTCTGCCAAAAATTAAAAAAAGAAAGAACACTTCCTAACTCATTTTATGAGGCCAGTATTATCCTGACATCAAAGCCAGACAAAAACATCACAAGAAAAGAAAACTACAGTCCAATACTGTCATGTATCACTTAATAACAGGGCTAAGTTCTGAGAAATGCATCATTAGGCGATTTCATTGTTGTGTGAACATCATAGAGTTCTTACACAAACCTAGATGGTTTATTCTACTACATACCTAGGCTATATACCTATTGTTCCCAGGCTACAAAGCTGTACAGCATATTACTGTACTGAATACTGTAGGCAACTGTAACACAGTGGTAAGAATTTGTGTATCTAAACACATCTAAACACAGAAAAGGTACATTAAAAATATGGTATAAAAGATTTTTTTTTAAATGGTGGATTTGTTTATACCAACATCACCACAAACACATAATGTGTCATGTTATGATGTTATGATGGCTACAATGTCACTAGGTGATAGGAATTTTTCAGCTTCATTATAATCTTATGTCTTACGCGCGGTCCGTGGTTGACTGAAACATCATTATGTGGCACGAGTGTATTTTATAAATATAGATGCAAAAATCCTCAATGAAATACTAACAAACTGAATCTAACAGCAGTATTATAAGGATTATAATAAAGGTGTACCATGACCAAGTGGGATTCTTCCAGGAATGCAAGGGTGATTTAATACATGAAAATCAATGTAATACATCACTTTGACATTAGCATAGTTATATTAGCTCTCATCTGGATAATATTTACATGATATATCTTTATACACTCTTTAACTTTCAATATTTCTGTGTCCTTATATTTGACGTGTCTCTTGAAAGCAGAATGAGTTTAGTTTCCTATTCAGTATAACAATATTTTTAAGAAGATTAATATCATTTACTCTTGAGGTAATTACAGGATAAGTTTAGGCAAACTTACTGTTTGTTTTCTGTTTGTTCCAGTTATTTAATGTTCATTTTCCTTTCTTTTGTTGCCTTCTTTTAAGTAAATCAAGTATTTTAAATTTTTTTCCATTTTTTACCTTATTAATTTTTTGCTTATATAAAACAACTCTTAGTGCTTATGAGATTACAACATGCATCCTTCATTTATGAGAGTCTAATATAAATTAGTTTATTTATTTATTATTATTTACATTCTAAGGTGCTGTTGCAGAGCAGTTGGGGGTTGGGGGAGAAAGTAGAAGGAAGAGGAAGGAGGGAAGGGAGGTTGTGGTCGAGTCTAATACAGATTAGTATCTTTACCACTTTCTAGACAATGTGGGAACTTAGAGCACTTCAATTCCATTTGCCCCTTCCCACCTTTTGTGTTAGAATCACACATTATCATCCTACATATATTTTATATATGTATCTTATATTTAATAAGACATTATTATTTCCTTTCTAGTCAAAATAAATTTAGATATACTGATATTTATCCTTTCTTTGTTCCTTCTTGCATTTCCATGTTTCTGTGTGAAATTATTTTTATTCTGCCTTTATTATTTCCTTCAGTGTAGTCTACTGAAATGAATTTTATCAGTTTTGATGATCTGAAATGTCTTTGTGAATGTCCTTACTTTTGAGAGATATTTTCACTTGGTATAGAATTCTAAGCTGGCAGTTATTTTCTTTCAGTTATATATGTATCTTATATTTAATAAGACATTATTATTTCCTTTCTAGTCAAAATAAATTTAGATATACTGATATTTATCCTTTCTTTGTTCCTTCTTGCATTTCCATGTTTCTGTGTGAAATTATTTTTATTCTGCCTTTATTATTTCCTTCAGTGTAGTCTACTGAAATGAATTTTATCAGTTTTGATGATCTGAAATGTCTTTGTGAATGTCCTTACTTTTGAGAGATATTTTCACTTGGTATAGAATTCTAAGCTGGCAGTTATTTTCTTTCAGTGCTTTAAAATGTCATTGCATTACCTTCTGGCTTTCTTTGTTTCTTTTGTTTTTTTTTTTTTCCTTTTTGTCTTTTTTACTGGCCAGTAACGGGATTGCAACCCTTAGTGTCGCGCCCGCACTGCGCTCAGCCAGTGAGCGGGAACCAGTCTCCATATGGGATCCGAACCCTCGGCGGGAGTGCCGCTGTGCTCCCAAGCAGCGCACTCTCCAGTGCACCACCGGGCTGGCCCCCATTGTTTCTATTGAGAAGTCAGCTCTCAGTCTTATTATAAATCTTTTGATGCTAACATGTCTTTCTAGCTGCTTTTAATATTTTCACTGCCTTTGATTTTCAGCTATTTAAATTTCCCTAGGTATTTTTCCTTATAATTATTCTGTTTTATATTTAGTGCTTCTTTAATTTGTAGCTTGATGTCTTTTGTTAAGTTTGAAAAATTCTGTCATTATCTCTTGAAATATTGTGTTTAACCCATGCTCTTTCCACCCTCTGTGAGTGCAATTATGTATACAGTAGACATTTGTATTGAGTCCTACATATGTCTAGCACTTTTCTCTACATTCCATCTCTTTTGTTCTTTGTAGTTTGGTCAGGATATTTCTATTGACCTATCTTCCAGTTCACTAACCCACTTTTAAGCTATGTATTTCTGACATGGGGGTCCCAGATTCTTGTGTACTTATTGATGAATTTGCTAGGGGTCCGAGAGTACTTTACACAAGTTATTTATTTATTTTTTTAGATTGGAAAGATAATATAGTAAAAATATTATCTATTATCAATTATCTATCTGTGAACAAATTATAATTGTGCAATGAAACACTATTTCAGTCTTATTGTTTGGGATTGTATTTAGAATACAGTTTTGACCATGAAGAATTATTATTTTTTCTTTTTCCTTTTTGTCTTTTTTCGTGACCGGTAACGGGATCGCAACCCTCGGTGTTGCGCCCGTACCAGGGACCGGCAACAGGATTGCAACCCTCGGTGTTGCGTCCGCACTGCGCTCAGCCAGTGAGCGGGAACCGGTCTCCACATGGGATCCGAACCCTCGGCGGGAGCGCCGCTGCGCTCCCAAGCGCCGCACTCTACCAAGTGTGCCACCGGGCCAGCCCTGCTGTTAAACTTTTTATCCTTTTCCTGGTTGGCTCTCTGACAATCTTTTAACCATTTCATTTGTTAGTGGCAGGCAATAGGTACTACATGAATATTTGCAGAGCATATGACACTTGTCCTCACAAAAGTAAAAGGAAAGTAAATAAACTTAAATGAGTCAATTTTGCTATCATTAGCAATTTTTGGAAGTACAGGGGTTGAAGCTTTGAAATCTAAATGAATAACTGCACTTGATTTAAAAGAAATGAACACTTTACAAAGGTTAGAAAAAAGTTGCCAAAATTTACATCACATTTTATATTTTTAATATTTGTTATGTTTCATACTGGCTTGATCTTAAAAGTATAAAAAAAGACACTTACTCTCTCTCCTTTTCAGTCAGCTTGTCATTGATATTATCTTTGATTGTTGATCTAGACCCCTTATGAATTATAGGATATCTGAGGGGCACTTGTAGGAAAAATGAAATCATGGAGACCAAATGTGCAGTGTAACCAAGGGCAACAGCAATGCTTCCATCATCTTTTGCTGTAAATTCAAAAGCAGAGGAGAACAACTATTTACCTTATAAATGTAGCTATGAGTAAACAAATCAATTTCAAATGAGATCTTATTAAAATGTTATATAAAATATTAATCACTTATGTAAATTATATGAATTTTATAAAAATTTAAACACATTAATGACTTAAGATTTGACCTACTAACTACATTTATAACCATTTCCCAATAATTAATGGATGAGATTAACGTGCGTGTGCGCGCGCATGTATGTCTTAAGCAAGAGTTCTTAGTGTGCCCAAATATCCACTACTTTCTTTCCCAGCATTTTTAAAGGGGGGATATAATTCTTGAGTCTATTACATGAAGTTTAAATATAACGTACTATATAACCATTATACATTTCATTCATTAACAACTTTCTAGGTGATATAGTTGTACTATTGTACAACATTATTAATTCAGAAGTAAAGTGAAATAGCCTAATACATCTTTATGGGGTATGTTCCTGATATTGAAAAAGACAGTGCTGCATACATAAATAAGTCTGTGAAGTTTAACATGGGATAAGGGGGAAAAACATTTTACATTTAAAATAGTAAAACCAAAAGGCCAAAAACCACACTGTTCATACACCATCCTATTTATGGTGGAAGCAACTACTGGGGAAAAAAATGCATGTATCTTAGTCAAAAATAAGCATCTAGGGCCGGCCCGGTGGCGCCCTGCTACAGTGCGCCGCTTTGGAGCGTGGCAGCGCTCCCGCCGAGGGTTCGGATCCCACGTACAGACCGGCCGCTCACTGGCTGAGCGAGGTGCGGGTACAACACCGAGGGTTGCGATCCCGTTGCTGGTCTCAGTCCGGTACGGGCGCGACACTGAGGGTTGCGATCCGTTGCCGGTCACAAAAAAAGACAAAAAGGAAAAAAAAAAGCATCTAGCTTTTAAAAAGCCACAAATAATTATATTTTTAAACTCATCATCCAGATTTCTGCCACTACCTTTCAAATGAGAAATGATTCAGGTACTCAGAACTGAGAGTAATGCAACAGAAAGTTAACTTCTCCCAAAAGGAATGAAAAAGTAACTCCTTGGTATATAGTATTCCTAAAATACTTTTAAAAGTGCATACATGCACGTGCACACATGTATGCACACACACAGATGTGTGCACACACACCCTCTAAAAGATTTAACATATAATCTGGAAAACACCAGCTGGCTAGAGAAGAAGGGCTGAAATGATCGAGATAATCATGGCTTGACTGTTTCCTGACTTCTAAGGTGCCTTTAATCTTAATTATCAATAATACTTTTTCACATTCTTCTTTTATACTTACACTTAATCATCTAAGCCCTCACTTCTCATGGTAGGAATGACACTAGAGGTATCCATTTCTCAATGAATTCTTTACCTTTGAAATCCATAACAGACTTTTGTTTTCTCTTTGATCACTTTATAAAAATAGGTAACTTTCACTAGTATATATTTTTCTTCTGCCTGGAATTGTCTGTAGCACTTTTATTTATAAATAACAGTTCATTCATTCACCAACAATTACTAAACTGGGCACATTTTTAATGGTACTTCATTCATTTTACAGATAAAGAAATTAAGGCTCAAAGAGATTAAGGAACCTGTCCAAAGTAATAGAGCTAGTAAGCAGGTTGGCCTGACACCAAATCCTCCACTCTACCATACGGTCTCAGAGCTTTACTGTTAAAAAATGAATACATAACAGTTTTGTTTTTTTTTTTAACTTGGGAGCCTAGAATGTACCAAGCATATGACACACATGTGCCACCTTAGTTGCTTCACACTTTTCTAGTACAGGCAAAGAACACATATAAAGTCTGTGAGTCCTCAATGACTTGTATAGTGCTTGATAGAAAATGGGCTTCTCAACTAATGTATACTGTTCTCTGAAAACGAACTCATGGAAAAAAATCAGAGTTCATTTCAACCGATGACTGAGTCATGCTGTAACTAATTAGAAGCCTAATTATTTTTAGAGACCATGTCCCCTTGTCCCAGTCCCACTCAAGGTACTTGAGTACTACTATACTCCTGAGGAAATCTGTATATCATACTACCTTGGGGACTAAAAATTCTTTACATTATAAATTCATTACATTATACATTTATCATCATATAATATTAGAGCTAGGAGAAACTTTAGAAATCATTGAGACTGACACTATGGACACACAGATGAGAAAATGAGATCCAGGTAGTATAAGTGGCTTGGTCAAAATCATACAGGTGAAAACTGTGAGTAATGGAATTAGTGGGAGAATTGTGTCCACACCCCAGCTCCCAAAATACCGATGTCTGGAGTCATAGCTGCAACTCTGAGTTCCTTCACAGGTTGCTAAATCCTGCTTCCTGTAAAGAACAGGGCTTACAAAACTGAAAATACTCCTATCAGTAAGATCCTTCCTTTGAAGGGAGAGGAGAAGAAGAAGAGTACTTGAGTAAAGTTTAATACTATGCTAAATTGGGACTTTCCTATACGTGCTTTATACTAAGCTTTTCCTCTCTTATATGACATGACAGAAAAGGATTTGAAAACTTCCAGAAAACAGTGGAAGGTCTCTTAATCAGCCTTCCAAATGGGTCAAATGAATGTATTTTAAAAAGTCTATCCAATGCTAACCACTCAAGCATCCACATTTTTTTCCATATTACTGAAGGGTAATACTAAAGAATTATACTTGCATATTTTGAGACTACATGGATACCTCTATTAAAAGAACAAAAACTTGATCTTCTAACATCACCTCCCACAAATGAACAAAACAATTTTCCTTAAATTTAAAGATAAAAAGGCATCTCTGAGAGAAGTATATACAAAGAAACCAAAAACCAAAAAGAAATACCAAACCCTGAAAATTGAATAATACTGTAAATCCGCTTTGATAAAGGTGTTCACACTCACCATTCTTGCCATCACAAGACTCCCCACTCCACTTATTAAAAACCCTAGGTTGTTTCCCATTCCAGGCCATAGTGCTTCATCACAGTCTTACTATTGTTAAACACTGTGGTGTTGGGTTTCCAATACTCAAGCTTTATATTAAAAAGCATTTTAAAAGGACCACGAGTGAAGCATTACAGGGCCCAAGGGTATTCCAACACCCTCAAAAGGAAAACCTCCTCCTGGTAGGAAAGTCACTTTCATCACCCAAGACCACTGAACCTCCAGTGGGAAAATGTGAGCTCATGTGGTTAATTATGGCTATTGCAAGCCATGCAACCTCAGATGTCACATTCTGTTGCCAATCACTTTAGTTAAAAAACCAAAAGGTTTAAGGTTTCACGCATTCCAAGATCTGAAAGACTTTTTACCTGCCAAAGCCAAAACCCAGCTCTCTGGGGTGTACTTTTCCAGAAAGTACTAATGACGTCCCTAACACCTAATGCAGAGCAGAAGCTTGTGTTCCTTATGCTGCTCTGGGGGTTAAAAAGGTCACGGATGATAGTTTTGTTGGTCAGAAGAAGCTGGCGAGGAAGTGGAAGGTCCAGGGAAGAACAGGAATGAACTGTATGACTCAGGTTTGTGAAAAAGATCCTAATTCAAACAATGTTTAAAGGGTCTTAAAACAAAATAAAAACCTGCAGTTTCCTCATAAATATTTCTGACTTGTTTTTTAAAAGTACGTAGCCACTCAAGGCTGCAGATTTTCTGTAATTTTTAGGCAAAAATTTCACAAACACACAATGGCCGTGACAACATTATAAATTAATTCAAATGCTCCTTTGATTTATATGTCGGACAAACTATTAATATTCAAATGCATCCAAGTACAATAAGTGATCTAAAAGCTCTTACCATCCTGCCTCCCAATCACTGAGGCAGCTGATTTGTTAAGGAACCAAGCACCCACTGATCCAGACAGGACAAAATATTTAAGACTCTAATCACTGCCACAGCATCTATGGAATCATTCCATGTTTTCAATGAGACACTGTTTGACATATGGACTCTCCTTTCCAAGAAATCATGCCTGCATAAAGGGATACAGACACAGAAGGAAATCTGGGTCTCATTACCACAAAAGGCTCTCGTGTCACGGATTACTTAAAAACACACATGCACAAACATTTTTTTAAAAAAGCTAAATTTCTCAGTCAGTGGAACTCAGATGATCACCCTTCACTGGACAATTTTCTCCCATTGTGTCCAGGTCTCTTTGGCATACTCTAACAGTAACTTACCCATTTAGAAAAGCACAATAAATGTTGTGCCACTAAGAAGTTTCCCAAACAACTATCAACCCATGCATTGTAAAGTCTATCCCAGAAGTCTCATGAATATCATAGCATAACCAGTTTGCAATTTCTTCACTAGAGCCTCTCCCAGAATGCAGCTGTTATAGAATACTAAAAAGTTGTCAGAGGTTTAGAAGAGGTTATTATTCAAAGCAAGGAAGAAAACTGCAACATGACAGGAATATGGACCTTAGAATCAGGCAGACCAGGGATAACGTTAACTTTATCACTGGCTAGTATGAGTCCTTGGAAAAATTAACTAATCTCTCAGCCTCAATTTTCTTGTCTTTAAAAAAATTGGGAGTAATTCCTTTCCTCACAGAAGGAATTAATTCTCACAGCTTTAAGAATTAAAGTAATAAATGTGATAACATCATGCATGATGTTCCATATTCCATATTTTTACTCACCCAACCTAAAATGTCCTCCTACCCTTTTTCCAACAGAGGAACACCATTTCATCTTTAAGACAGCACAGGCATCACCTTCTCTATAAAGGTTTTCTTGATCCCTTCCTTATAGAACTGATTATTCCCACTTTGTTGAGTCCCCTGCACCTTGTATAAACTTCTAAGTGCCTGACACAGAGTACGAATTCAACAAATCTTTCTTGATGGGCATGATTACAAATCTGATGCCCTCAACTGGACTGCAAGGTAGGATCAATGTTTTAATCATCTATACATACTCTCAGCACCAGGCACTATAGACAACATACACAGGGCATTCAAAACATTTAGTACATGGAAGTGCTTTGCAGAATGCTAACATGAGATTTTTAATGTCCAAAACTACCATACGTGCTTCTTAAAACTTCTGATTCCCAGAGGCCATAGGGAGTAAACAGGACCTGAGTAAAATTAAATATGTATTTCATTTTATCTCCCATTTCAGTTTTCAGCAACTACACTAAATTTTTTAAAGGGTAGGGAGAATGTATTCAGTTTGCTGGGCATCTAAGTGTAGATAAGTTTAAAAGTTATGAAAAACTAGGAAACAAGACACTTCAAGGAAAACAAAAATAGAATCAAGAAATATCCCAGAGTGGACTGAAGTAACAGATCACCACTACCAATGCCACTGCTTCCTTTACTGTCTCCTTTCAAATCAGTCTGTATTTATCAGCCAGAATGGCTTCTAAAAGCATAACTCAGCTTGTGCCATCCCCCTCATTGAAGCCCTTCAGGCATTTCCCACTTCTGTGAGAATAAAATATAAACTCTTTACAGTGGCCTCAAGGTCCTGGCTGCCCTCTCCTACCTCCTCGAGTGTAACTCTTCCCTTGCTCACCATGCCACTCAGGTCTGGTCTGATCTTTTCTGTCTTACCTTCTTTCTCTCCTGTCCTTCATTTCCTTCCTCTTTCCTTTGTAACTAATTCCATTTACATTTCTTGAATACCTCCTACATATGAAAAGCCCTTTCAAATGTTATCTCATTCAATCATCACAAGGAATTAGAGATATAGATATTCGCTCATTTTACAGGTAAGAAATTAAGTTCAAGTAATTTATCCAAAATATAGGTCTTTTCTCCCATACCCCCAACCATAATTTTTTCAGATATGCCATGCCCATTCCTCCTCTAGCATGACTTTTATACTTGCTGTCCCCTCTCCAAGGAATGCTCTTCCCCAGATGTAGCATAGTTGGCTCCTTTCAGCCTTCAAATTTTCTGTTAAATGTTTCTCCTCAGAGAGGTCTTCTCTGACTGCTTTACCTAAAGTACATTCCCAATTCTCTATGATAGCCTATTCTCTTATTAAATACTTGCTAATTACTTATTTTCTTGTTAATTGGCTGATATCCTCAATAGGCTATACTCTCCATAAAAGGACAGAACATGTTTTGCTTTATTCATCATTATATTTTCAAAACTCAGTACAATTCCTGGCATATAGGTGTTCAATAAATATCTTTTCACTGAGTGAATGCTCTGTATCCCAGGAACCTGGCTTAGGGCTCAAGTACTCAATATGCTATTAAGTGAATGAATGAGGTAAATGATGAGCCTTTGGCTTCATGACACCACAACTTTGCCTAAAATTAACACCAAAGCACATTTTTGTGACTTAGAGATTTGAGGGAGCATCATACAATGGAAACCAGACAAATCTCAGCTAGATCATTACCAAGCTTCATGGTCTTGAGCAAGTCACTGAATACCACTTTCCTTACAGGTTTCTTTGGTTTGCTTTCATGAAGATGAAAGACAAGGCAAAATCTCATGCTTTTACAGATACTGGTATATCTCAATTTCACAACAATCATGTACACAGGTAAATTAATATTCATACTATTGATTAGAAAATCAACTCAAGTTGCTCCAAATTGCATCGTTTATAGAAGGAAAACCAGGACTTGAACAGAGGTTGTCCATCTCCTGGTTTATCACTCTCCTTATATTATGTCCCAACTATGGGCCAACGGGGGTAATTAATTAAAATAGTCTTAAATGTTAAAGGACCATGAATAACAATAGAAAATGGAAGAAAGTCCTGATCAAAACTAGTAATGCTCTCTTCTTGAATAATATCTTCCCAAATAGGTAATATGCTAGCTTTGGGAATAATCTATACAGATATTTAGTAGGCCTCAAAGCATTGTTCAGGCTGAGGGAAAAGAACCCACTTTGCTAACAGTAAAAATAATCTCTTTACTGATATGCCAAAGAAAACAAGTTAAGAGATTAGCAAAAATAAAAGATTTTAAAATACAGGAATTGCTTTGAATCACATTCTGTAATACCTTTAATGTAATTTTTTAAATTGAAAGAGGAGAGAAATGATAACACAATGCATTAGACCCGTGGTAGTGGGAATGTCACAAAATTAAATTTTCAAATACTTTTCGGCTCTGCAGGAATATGACCTCCTAAAAAACAACGGAACAGATTAATTTTTGCTGTTCCTATGCTCCCAACTACACACAAATTTTTCATGAAGATCAAACCAAAAGGATAGGGAAATTATTAGTACTCTTAAGAACCCTACTACCTGATTTGCTTAAGTCCATTTAAAAACTTTTTTCTTTTAAATTTCAAATACAAGGTTAAATAATTGTTTTTTCATGATTAGACCAAATATTCTGTTATGTTTCCCATCAGGGAATTTGACTGTATGTAACTGCAGTTGAGAAAGGTTAGAAGGTCCAAAATGCCTCTGCATAAAGTGCTAGGCAACCAACATTTCAAGACAACTCTATTCACATATACTATATACACCAAATCTTTAGAAGTAAAAAAGTAATAAAATACCTTGGAAGTCCTCAGAATTAGGCAACTTGACACTGCATACAAAGTAATCCTTATGCTCATTCTGTGAATTTAATCAAAGAATGAATTTAATTCTATTTATATATAAGGCAAAAAAAACTTTAAGTCAAATCTCAAAGAATTCAGCAGGTCAGTGTTGATTCAAAAACAATATTGTCCTAAACTTGAAATATTATCATATAGAAGCTGGATGATGGGTACATGATGATTCATTATACCACTCTCCCTACATTTATATATACTTGAATTTTCTATAATAAAAACATTTAAAACATGTCCAAGAAAGGGCCATGTAAAATTATCATCATAAAAATATCCTTTGGTTAATTCATTTCTAGAAATGATTTCACAAGATTCTGTGGGCAAACTCAAATTCTATTAGCTTTCTTCTTTGAAAATTAATCTTTTAAATTGCTTTTCCTTAAAAACAAAACTATCAAATTCAGCAGACTCAGTTCTCTAAAAAAGAATTCTAATCAATTTTATTGAAGTTTTATTTTTTGCAACTATTCTAAGAAACTAGGTTCAAAAACTTAACATCTTGACAATTATCCCAGGATTACCTTAAGTAACACTAATATAAATTAATTAGCAGTTATATTTTTTAAGCAGTTCATATGTATCTACGTGCATGTGTCAGAAATGGTGGTAGTGGATAATTTGGTTGAGTAAAAAGATTCTAAAGAAACTAGAAATAATTTGGCATTCTTTCAGATGACTGCACCCTACCACCAAACTGATATAAAAAAAACATATAGTGGAATCTAAGGCCAACTAAATCTAAATCTACTTTTTAAATAAATATTAGCTCCTGAATGAATCATGACAGAGCATACAAATAAGAACAGAACAATGAGTTTTTTCATTGAGGGGAAATTTCAAACAGAAATCATCTGTTCAGGAAGAAAAACCTTTTCAAAAAATCTGAAACTTACCAAATCAATAGGGTAAATGTAGGAAAGCTCAGAGAGTAACTGCCTGCAACGAATTGTCAACTGAGCATTAGTCTTCAGAAAGAGTTCTCTAATGAAGAAAGGAAAGTATATTTATTAAATAATAAAAAAAATTGCTTGCATGCTCTCTAACACTTATTTCCACATAATTAATGCAGAGGAAGATTAAATGGTTTGTAATAGGCCACAGAAACTCAGAAGTAGGGGTAAGCATAATAGCTACCATGAGTCTTGACCTATCTCTAAATACTATCAATCAAGCTAACTATATACTGAGGGCTGTTGGGTGTGCCCAGCACCATGCTAAGAGAGGTAAAGTGTACAAATAATCATTCACTGAGCACCTACTACTAAATGCCAGGAGCATTACAAGTGGCTTTATTTAATTATTACAACTCTAATAGGTTGATATTATTATACCCATTTATAAACAAGGAAACAAGATTTAGAGAGGCTGAGTAAGCTGACCAAGTTTTCATAACCAATATTTAATGAGGCCAATTTGATTTTAGGAAAGATCCATATGGTATTTCCTCAAAAAAAAGTATTCTTTCACTCACAACTACATGTTACGACTACTTCAAAAAACAACCTGTTACAATGTTAGAAAAATAATAAAGTAAAAAAGAATAAGCAAAAAGTTGTAAGATGACTCAGCTCTTCTCTTGAGCAACTTAAGAAATATGACCAACAGAGAAGAAATACCCATAGAATAAATTGCCTGCTTAACTGTGTTAACAATTTAAGAATGAAAGGAATTTAGGTGAAACCTTAGGTCAAAGTGGAATGGGAAAGTTATGATATAATGCAAAGAGCCCTTTTGATATAATATGAAATACATATATGGTCTTTATCCCCAGATCCTATCACAGAGTATCTAAAACCCTTGGAATTCCCCAGGTGATAGGAGTGTCTTTTGTTGTTCATAATGAGTTCCTTTTAATCACAACAGAGTTTATGCTAATGAGGTGACTTAGGGTGGAGCCCCTAGACAACTTTAAGATGGAGCTGTTACTAGAAAGACCAAGTGATTAAAGAGTTGGAACTTTCAGCTCCACCTATCAACTTCTGGGAAACGGGTCAGAGGTGGGTTAGAGATCAAGAGCTATAAAAACTCTTAAGTAACAATATTTGATGAGCTTCCAGGTTGTGGAGGTGCCTGGAGGACAGCGTGCCCAGAGGACACGGAAGCTCCATGCTCCCTCTTCCAGACCTTGCCCTGTACATCTCTTCCACCTGGCTGTTCGCCTGCATCCTTTGTAATATCCTTTATAATAAACCAGTAAACACAAGTGTTTCACTGAGTTCTGTGAGCTGATTTAGGAAATTAATCAAACTCAAGAAAGGGTTATGGGAACCCCAATTTATAGCAGATCAGTCAGAAGCACAGGTAACAACCTGGGGCTTGCAACTGGCATCTGGTGGGTGGGGGGAAGGGTGTGTTCTCGTGCAACTGAGCCCTTAACCTGTGGGATCTGATGCTATCTCCAGGTAGATAGTGTCAGAATTGAATCAGATTATAGGACATCCAGCTGGTGTCTGCTGGAAAATCTGGTGTCAAAGTATTGTTTTGAGTGATATGTGAGAATAGGAAAAACACTTTGGTTTTTCCCATCTAAAACAGCACTAAAGACAATCAGATCTAGTCCTGGCTTTGCTAGTGAGGTGAACAAATAGTAATTTCCTAGAGCCTTGCTTTCCTATCTGCAAATTGAGAGGATTGAAATAGATGATCTCTGTGCTTCTTTCCGGGTTAACATTCTTGAATCCTCAATTGCTAAGGTTTGAAGAAAAATGCAGGACAGGAAGACTTTCCAGGAAAAGTGACTGAAGATAAGCAAAAGAAAAGAAGTTGTGATGAATTAGCAAGTGTTGAAAAAAATAAGGAGAAACACTATTAGCATTTGTCAAATAAATGTCAAGGAGGGAGAGACTAAAATTAACTACTATTATATAGTGTTAATTGAGTCAAGGCTATTTTGAAAGTTAGGCAAATAAATCACCATATTAGGAAGAGAAAAAATATGGTAAAAATGGTATTTTAAGAGGAGAGGTCTGATAGCAACATGGAGGATGGACATGAAAGATGGAGAGACTGACATTAGTAAGATATGTAGGAACTGTTGAGGTAATCTGAATGAGCTAACAAGAAGCAGGAGTAAATCTGCGAAAATTATTGAATAAAAAAACTATCAGCTACACTGCATATAGAAGACAGGAGAAGATGATTCAAACATTAAGCCATGATGCTATGGCCTGGGACACTATAAGAATAGTGTTCATGTTTCTGCTTGTGACTACATACAAGCTAGCTATCATAACTGACCTCTAGCACAGTGCATGACACATAGTGGGTGTTTAATAAATACTTGTTGAATAAATTAATCTGGCACTGAGGTGTACGGAGTATAAATTAATACCAGCAATTTTTAAAGAATGCTACCTTCCCCCATCCTTACAGTAAACTCAGCACTGACAGCAATTATTCTCAGTATTGCATTTACCTTTTTGCAGTGCATTCCTTTCTCAATTCATTTAGGGATTCCTTCTGGAGTTGAAGCTTGAGGTGCTCAGCTGAAAATGCACTTCCTAGAGAGAGAGACGGGAGGAGACAATTCCAGATATAACATTGCAGACAGGACTGCTCAATCACAACCAAAAAAGCAGAGCCAGTCTCCTGACTATGAGAGAAATAAAAAGAGTTAAAAGGCAAAGTGGGCTGAATATGGAGGTTTTGTAGAGGTATTAACTAGAATAAATTTCCCTATTGGTTCAATTTTCACACAAGCGCAGCCTCCAGCAGGAGCCAAAGAGTAAGAGTCTGCCTACAGCTTTCTGGGATTGCTGACTAAGAAACCATGATGAGATTTCAAAATTCAGACTTCACTTTTTAAAAAAAGTGGTTAATTTCATTTCAACCACAAATGCTATATAACAAAATTTCTGAAAGTATAAAAAATAGAGCAGGAAAAATTACCTGCATTTTGACTACTATAATATACTTCATAAATATAAGTAGTTTTTATGAACTTTCATCTTGCTCATAAATGTTTTAGTGAAATTCATAGTGTACAGGAAATGTGTTTTCTGATTTTACCATATTATGTCACAAGCATTTTTACATGTTGACAAATAATATGAGTTATCGCTATATAAACTTTAACTCCATGGATGTGAATTATAGGAATATTCCATTGGATACCCACATACTCCAATTCTATTACAGAACATTTAATTTCCTTTAAGTGTTTGCTTTAGCATTGTAATTACTAATATGTGTTTATATTCCTGATTTCTATGTCTATATCAACTTTTAGAACCTCCATTTTTGTGATCATAAAATCCTTTAACATCTAAGATCCTACTCTGAGAAAATGAGAGCTTATGTTCTTGACAATCCAGGCCTGATAACAACTCCAGAGTTACTCAGCACAGAAGTCTTAGATCCTGACATACTAAGTTTTAGATATTATGAAGGAATTTAGTTTCATGAACTGTGATCCAATAAAAAAAGGTGCCCTAAACTTTTCATTATATTTCTTATATGGAGGAACAGAAAGTAGGTTAATTGTCCAAAATACAGACTTTGGACCTCAGTACTAAATCTACCAATCTAAGCATGCTAGTTATCTGAATAAAGCTTCCAATTCTTGTACCAACATTTGGACTTTTGGGTCATTTCTTTAATGTAAGAGGGCAGACGAGCCTGTTGACTAGGTAACACACCTACCCACAAAAGCCTGTAGCATGATAATCATAGTTGCTTTAAATTCTCTCTCTGAAAGTCCCAATATTTTGAATCATTTCTGAGTATTTTTCTGTTCATTTCTTCTCTCAGCAATATTTTGGTAGTGGTGGTGATGGCAGTGATAGTGATGGGTTTGTTTCTTTTTTTTTTGGTCTCAAAATTTTTAATTGAATGTTGAATATCATGTGTAGGACAATAAAGACTGAGGTGAATAACCTTTATGCCCAGAAAAGGGCATGGCTCTTCTTCCACTATTAATTTTGGGGTTGAGTCAATCCAATCAGGAATTGAGCTAGGTTTGGGTTTTGTTGCTGCCATGGTTATCTTCAGTTTACTACATTCTTCAAATTTATTTAACTTTTCTCTTTTAGGGGGTGCATAGGGATAGTTTGCCAAAAGTTTTTTCCTTAATGATCCTGTATTATCCTCAGATATAGGTATTCTCTGTGAACATGCACCTAAGTAAGGGTCTCTCACCCTGATCTTGCCTCTCTCCAAGTGGTAAACAACTGTGACTGGTTGCTGTGCTTTCTAACCTGGTTGGGGAGTGGGGGAGAAAGTTGCTCTGTTTTCCTGGTCAAGCCAAGAATGCCTGGTATCAGGGCAGAGCTTTCTAAGTGATTCTGCCCCTGCCCCAAAGATAGGAGACCTCTTACAGTCCAGGACCAAAATAATTTCCTACTCTACTCCCAAAAGTTAGTGGATTTTTTTCTTTCCTTTTTAGTTCCTCTAGCTGCAACAGGTTTTTACCTGTGTGCCAGCACTACAGGGTTAGCAGCTCTTCCCCCAGAGCCTTAATTCTTTTTTCCTTCTTCTTTTTTTTTTTTTCGTCAGCTGGACAATATAGGGATTGAACTCTGGACCTTGGTGTTAACAGCACCATGCTCTAACCAAATGAGCTAACTGGCCAGCCTCTTTTCTTTTTAGAGAAGGATTATGCTTTTCTTGCAAGAGTTCCCACTCCTCTCCTCCAGACTTATACTTCGATTTCCTTCCCTGCTCTAAATCATTCTTGTGAATATACAATGGAGGTCCTGAGGCACCCATGTTCTCCTGACTGCTCTCCTGACTGCGCCCCACCCTGCTATCATATATGCCCAGCTGTGCCCTGCTCACTGCAACAGCTGATGCAACATTTGACTTTCCCACCCTGTTGTAACAACTAATGGACCCAGAACTTTTCCCACCTAAACGGAAGTTATAACCATATGTCACCCCTTACCTCACTGTAAAAACCAGAAGTGTGACAATATAAAAGAGACAACCACCGCTGCATTTGGGGCTCAGCCTTTGAGACATGAGTCCGCTGAGCTTTTGTCGGCATCAATAAACTCTGCTTCCTGCTACAAGCCTCGGTGTCCTGCCTCTCCTTGAGAGTTCGCTGTAACATGTATGTAACACGCTGTAACACTTCCTGAGGGATTGCCCGGGAATGAACTCTGCTTCCTGCTACAAGCCTCGGTGTCCTGCCTCTCCTTGAGAGTTCGCTGTAACATGGATGTAACACGCTGTAACACTTCCTGAGGGATTGCCCGGGAATGGCGGAGACGGCAGCTTGACCACCTCCCATGTCTATTGGTCTTGGCCCCCAGGACACACAATGACACAGACTGCATTCAGGCACCAACGGAGAGTTCTCCATGAGTGGGAAAGGCCTCACTGGGTGAACACAGAGGTCAAACCCTGAGCACAACGGAACCCAAAGAGATGTAGGAACCAGACCAGGGAGTTTGGCCCGTCAGGCTAGGTAAGGACCCAGGTCCCACTGGGTTTCTACTCCTGTGAGAGTAGGAGGAGAGCCTGATCACCTCCAAAAGGGGAGAATGTCTTAGTACTCTGTTTCACGGAGGAAACCACATTCCTTGGTCAGGTCAGGATTTCAGTAATTTTTGGGTGGTGAACTCCATTCCACAGAGGAAACCACATTCTCAGGTCAGAATTTCAGTAGTTTTAGGGTGGTGAATGAATGCATGTGGTTGTATTTGAGTGATGAATTGAGTGCGGAGTCCCGATCCACACTTCTGTGGCGAACCTCACACAGCTAAGGGTGACTCTTGCGAGAGGTCCTGACTGGGGTTTATACCGTTTCACCAAGGCCAAGAGGTGCCTGAAATATTACCACAAGGTGAGCGGCCGGAGATGGATGAAATTATTGGAACTGAGTGTCTGTTGCAACATTGATCACGAGTGGAAAACATGGGAGGAACACCTAGCAAACAAACTCCCTTTGCCTTGTATGCTGAGGAATTTTTAAAAGGGCTTTTCTGTTGATTATGGTGTCAAACTATCTCCTGATAAACTCAGGGCATTCTGTGGGGTGGACTGGCCATCTGTCAATGTAGGATGGCCCTCTGAGGGGTCCTTTGACCTTTCCTTTATCTGTCAAGCCAGAAGGGTCATTACTGGCCACTATGGAAATGACCCTCAGGGCCACCCTGACCAATATCCCTATATTGATTCCTGGGAAGACTTAGTTCATTCTCCACCTTCCTGGCTAAAGGCCTGCATGGAAAAACACTGCCAAATTCTCCTGGCCAGAGAAATGTTGGTCCCAGGTCAGACTCACGTGCAAAGGTGACCGCTACATGTGGCCCCCAAGCCAGCTATCCTGCCCTCAGATCCAGGTCTACCATATCCCTATGGGACTAGGCTGACTGCTCATTCATAAGTTTCTCTACCTGCCTGACTGCCCAATACCCTTCAAGTACAGGCCCAAATAACTTTCTCGAAGATCAGAGAAATGTCCCTAATTCCGGGGGATTCCGACGCTCGGATTCTGTCCCTCACCATTCCCCAGGGGGAAGAATGGCAGTTGTTTAGTCTAGAGGCCATGACACCAACATTACTGGAGCTTCCTGTCCAGGTGACCAGAGTCTGGGCTGAACACAACCCACCAGGTCTGGCCAAGGACATTCCCCTGGTCCTGGTGGAATTGAAACCAGGGACAATGCCAGTCGACAAAAGCAATATCATACCCCCTCGATGGGCTCAACAGGGGACACAAAAACATCTGAACATACTCCTCAAATATGGACTTTTAAGGCCATGCCAGTCTCCCTGGAACACACCTCTACTGCCAGTTCAGAAGCCAGGGACCAACGACTTACAACTGGTAGAAGACCTCAGGGCAGTCAACCAAGCAACTGTCACGCTGCCATTCCTAATCCATACACGCTTCTGAGCTTAATCACTGCGGACACTGCTTATTCACCTTTCTGGACCTTAAAGATGCCTTCTTCTGCATCAGACTGGCTCCCCAGAGTCAACCCATTTTTGCTTTCCAATGGGACAGTCCCGAGAGGACTCAAGAACAGTTAACTTGGACACGGTTACCTCAGGAATTCAAGAACTCCCCAACCATTTTCGGCACAAGCCTGGCTACTGACCTAGAGGCTTTCCCAGTCAAACAAAGTGGATGTACTCTGCTCCAATACGTTGATGACCTATTGCTGGCCAGAAGGACCCACCAAGAATGCATGAAAGGGAATGAACTCCTCCTCAACCTGCTTTGGGAAAAAGGACACAAGGTATCTAAGAAAAAGGCCTAAATATGCCACAAAAAAGTCAAATATTTGGGGTTCTATATCTCCCAAGGACAACGCCAACTGGGACCAGAGCACAAACAGGCTGTCTGTTCCATCCCGACCCCTAACACCTGAAGACAGATTCATGAGTTCCTGGAGGCAGCCGGTTTCTGCAGGATCTGGATCTCTAACTTTGTAGTGCTGGCCAAACCCCTATATGAAGCAACCAAAGCGCGGAGGAAAGAAACCCTGATCTGGGAAACAGCTCAACAAAAGGCCTTCATGGACATAAAAAGGGCACTTACGGGCTGGCCCGGTGGTGCACTCAGTAGAGTGCGGTGCTTGGGAGTGTGGCGGCGCTCCCGCCGAGGGTTCGGATCCCATATAGAGACCGGTCCGCTCACTGGTTGAGCGCAGTGCAGGCGCGACACCAAGGGTTGCGATCCCGTTGCCAGTCACGGTACGGGCGTGACACTGAGGGTTGTGATCCCGTTACCGGTCACAAAAAAAGACAAAAAGGAAAAACAAAAAAAAAATAATAATAAACAAATAAAATAAAATAAAAAGGGCACTTACGAGTGCCCCAGGACTAGGACTGCCTGACTTGGAAAAGCCCTTCTTTCTATACATTCATGGGAGACAGGGCATTGTGGTGGGAGTTCTAATTCAGCTTCTGGGGTCCTGGCACCGCCTGTTGGCATACCTTTCTTTTTTTTTTTCCTTTTTGTCTTTTTTCGTGACTGGCAATGGATCGCAACCCTCAGTGTCGCGCCCGTACCGGACCGGGACCGGCTACGGGATCGCAACCCTCGGTGTTTGCCCCTGCACCTCGCCCAGCCAGTGAGCGGCCGGTCTGTATGTGGGATCCGAACCCTCGTCGGGAGTGCCGCTGCGCTTCCCAAGCGGTGCACTGTAGCAGTGCGCCACCGGGCTGGCCCTGGCATACCTTTCAAAACAGCTGGGCTCAGTGGCCCAAAGCTGGCTGCCTGGGCAGTAGTCCATGCTCACCCAGTGAGCAAACCGGCCATCCCTATATAGGATCCGAACCCGTGGCCTTGGTGTTGTCAGCACCACACTCTCCCGAGTGAGCCACAAGGCCGGCCCACTGGCATACCTTTCAAAACAGCTGGGCTCAGTGGCCCAAAGCTGGCTGCCTGGGCAATAGCGGCCACGGCACTTCTGGTTGCCAAAGCTGACAAGTTAACCCTGGGACAAGAAACCACTGTATCAGTGCCCCATGCTGACCTCACTTTGTTGGATTCTAAAGGACATTACTGGCTCACTAATGTCCAACTAACTAGATATCAAGGGATGTTATGTGGAAATCCTCACATACATCTGGAAACCGTTAAAACTCTCAATCCTGCTACACTGTTGCCACTTGGGACTGGAGCATCAGACCATGTTTGTATAGAGGTGATCCATGAGGTGTACTCCAGCTGACCAGACTTCAAAGATCAGCCTCTCTCAGACCCTGATGTTGAGTACTACACAGATGGAAGCAGCGCTGTTGTCAATGGCCAACGCCAAGCAGCATATGCTGTGGTCACTCTCGACTCCACCATCAATGTCAAGGCCTTACCTACAGGGACTTCGGCCCAGAAAGCCAAGTTAATCGCCTTGACCCGTACCCTACAGCTGGCCTTTGTAACTAAAGTCAACATCTACACAATATCCAAGTTTGTCTTTACTACCCTCCATGCCAACGGAGCTTTACATAAGGAATGGGGCTTAATCACCTCAATGGGCAAAAATGTAAAATACCAAGAGGAATTCCTAGAACTCCTGGAAGCAGTTTGGGCTCTGAGAAAGGTGGCAGTCATGCACTGTAGAAGGGGAAAATAGTTCACAAGCCAAAGGAAACCGCAAGGCAGACCAAGCAGCCAAGCTAGCCACCACAGGCCCGCCTCCCATGTCAGACGACCAACAAAAATTAATAGCCCCACTGCTCCCTACTTCTCTGCTCAACTGTACCCCAACTTACACTCCCCAGGAAATAACCTGGTTCAAGACAGAAAATGGAACACTTCTCCCAGAAGGATGGTGGAAACTCCCTGATGGACGGATTGTTATCCCTAATACCCTGGCTCCAAAGGTAGTTAAACACTTCCATGAAGATTCCCATTTTGGACACAGTGTCCAAAACCAGTTTGGGCTGCTACTTTCATTCCACAACTTGACAGTCTGATCTGGACCATCTGCTTGCTATGCACTGTGTGTGCACACAACAACCCCAAATCACACTGAAGTGCCCCTCCGGGAATCCAGGCCATGGGTACAACTCCTTTCAAAAATCTTGAGGTAGACTTCACTAAAATGCCCAGGTCTCAAGGCTGTAAATATCTCCTGGTCTTGGTGTGTACCTATTCTGGTTGGGTTGAGGCCTTTCCTACCTGAACCAAGAAGGCTCATGAAGTAGCCCGAATACTCCTGCAAAAAATCATCCCAATGTTTGGACTACCTTTGGTCATTGGATCTGACAATGGACCAGCATTTGTAGCTGAAATTCTTCAACTGCTAGCCTGGAATTTAAAAATTACCTAGAAGCTGCATACTGCCCATTGACCCCAAAGTTCAGGAATGGTCGAACACATGAACAGGACTACAAAAACTCACCTCAGAAAGCTTTGCCAAAAAACCCACCTGTACTGGAACAAAGTCCTCCCCATGGTTTTGTTCCAGATCTGATCTACCCCCACCAAGCACATGGGCTTCTCTCCCTTTGAAATCCTGTACAGAAGGCCTCTCCTTCTCATCAAGGCTATTCGAGGTGATCTGACATGTGACCTTGCAACAATAACTCCTAGCCTTAGGAAAAAACCATGCAGGCCATTCACCAATGGGTAGGAGTATGACTCCCAGTTAGTCTTAACCCCCCCGTACACCCCTACAAGCCAGGTACCTCTGTTTGGTAAAAGAATGAAATGTACAGCCCCTCAACCCCCTGTGGAGGGGACCTTTTACTGTCTTGTTCATTACCCCTACTGCAGTCAAAGTAGCTGAGGTCACTCTGTGGATATACCACAGCAGACTCAAACCAGCCACAACTGCTTGAGACTGCATTCCTCACCCCACTTTACCCTGCAAGCTGATTCTCCAGAAACAAGGACCCAGACCTGCTTCAGAGACTCCAGACGACATCAGCCCTGCTCTAGTCACTCTGAGGGCTGACTAGTCTACACACAGCAGGAGCCTGAGGATCCCCAGTGAAAAACTGTGCCCCTGCAAAAATTGCTGGACTTTGATTTTTGGGACTGGTGATACTTTTCTTTGATTCACTTTTCTGTTGTGTGTATCCCATTATCTCTTTCTCCTGTTAACAAGTTCGGGGACCTCCAGACAAGCTATACTTCCCATACCCTGAGGGAACATGAACCCTAACCTAATTCTAGCTTGGGCTCTTGCCCTGGTACTCCTCCTTGGCTCCCCACGAATGGGGAAAATGAAGAGGATAGAGGCCGACCTCCTTCTGGCAAGCCTGCCCCACCACAGTCCCAAAATGACCTCCTCCTAAACCACCCGAGTCAGGCTTACCATAGCCCCCAAACAACCCCCTCCTAAACCACCCTCAATTAAGTGCACAATCGTCAATGATGGGGACGAAATAGACGGCAGTACCTGGACCATGTGCACTTCAACTAATCCGGTGGGTAGGATTCACGACTATCTTCAACCCCTCACCAGCCCTGGGTCCTCATCCACCAGCCCTGGGTCCTCTCCAGGCTGAGACTTGGGACTCTACACCCAACTCAAGGCCTCCCTTAAAAAGGCCACCCTAAATCTGCCCACAGTCAGCCAGAATCTGTTTATATACTTTGCAGAAAACATAGCCCAAACCCTAAATGTGTCAAACTGTGGGGTATGTGGGGGAGCCCTAATGAGTGAAGAATGGCCATGGAAGGGATCTAGCTTGGAGGTTTCTGAAATCCTCCTCTGGAATGAGACCATAGTCCCATGGGCATCCGCCCCTCCCCGCAGTTGGGTCCTGTCCTCAGAGGTCATTGGACAGAACTGCTTAAGAAGAAAAGGCTGAAATTTCACTCAATGTGTTGGAAAAATCTTTTGCCAACAAGGGTATTCCTTAAATGAAACTTCCCACACCAGGTGTCCTAGCACCACCACTCACTACTGGGCTCAATCTCTGACCAGTGAGACTGCCCACCACCAGTCCTGTACACCAGACTCCAAACACCCCCAGTTAACAAATTATACAAGATCTTGGCCCTTCCACGGAATTCCAAAAATCAACCAGTACTGGGAAAATTTGAACTCTACTAATCCTAAAACTTGAGGAGCACCTGAAGGGCTCTTCTGGATTTGTAGGAAAAGGGCTTATTCCCATCTCCCCCCAAAAAGGAGTGGATGTTGCACTCTAGGAATTATTCAGCCAGGTTTCTTCCTGTTGCCACACAAGCAAGGTCCCTACCTGGGAATCTCCCTACACGATGACCCAAGGCCCAAATGGTCTATTGAGTTGGGGGAACACAAATGTGGGAAGAACGTGAATGGCCACCTCAGCACATAATACAATATTATGACCCTGCCACCTGGGCTCAGGATGGTAGCTGGGGATACAGAACCCCCATCTACATGCTAAACCATATCATAAGACTCCAGGTAGTTTTAGAAATAATTACCAATGAAACTGCCATGGCTCTAGAACTCCTGGCCAACCAACAAGCCCGAATAAGAAGAACCATTTATCAAAATTTGTTGGCATTAGACTACCCCTAGCAGAGGAGGGAGGAGTTTGTGGAAAATTGAACTCTTCAGACTGCTGTTTACAAATAGCTGACAACCAAAAGGCAGTCACTGACATAGCCACAAAAATAAGAAAATCAGCTCACGTCCCTGAACAAAAAAATGATCAGACTGGAACCCAGGAAACCTCTTCGGAGGCTGGTTTAACATGTTTGGAGGGTTCAAAACCCTTGTTATTATGGTCCTTTTCATAATGGGCACCTGTCTCATCCTCCCTTGTCTGCTGCCTCTGGTAATATGCACAATCACATCCTCCCTGGAGGCGATAAGAGAATGAAAAACAACAGCCAAAATGTTCTCGCTATGGCAATACCAGCCATTAGCCCTGGAGGACCCCAAAAGTCATAATAATGATGCTGTATGACTGAGCCATGTCTGGGCACAGTCAATGCATCAAAGAGGGGAATGAGGCACCCATGTTCCCCTGACTGCTCTCCTGACTGCACCCTGCCCCACTATCATATATGCCCAGCTGTGCCCTGCTCTGCTGCTATGGCTGACTTTCCCACCCTCCTGTAACAACTAATGGACCAGGAATTTTTCCTGCCTAAATGGAAGTTATAACCATATAAAGTCACCCCTTACCCCACTGTAAAAACCAGAAGTGTAACAATATAAAAGAGACAGCCTCATTGCATTCAGAGCTCAGCCTTTGTGACACAAGTCCACTGAGCAGTTGCCAGCATCAATAAACTCTGCTTCCTGCTACAAGCCTTGGTGTCCTGCCTTTCCTTGAGAGTTCGCTGTAACATGGCTGTAACATGCTGTAACATTTCATGCAGAAGAAATTGCAAATGGGGTGAACTGCCTTATATCTGCTATAGTAACATACTAACCCACACTTGACCATTAGCAATTTGTTAAAAGCTTCAGCTGAATTATTTTACCTTCTTACACAGTGGCCCCATCTTCTTCCCATGTTCTACCACTGGTAATTAGTACTCCCATCCTGTCTCTCCTTGGAGGTACCTGTCTTTCCTTGTACATCAGGCTACTTGGTTGCCCTGAGATCTTAGTTCTCTGCTAAATTCAAGAAAAGTTATGACTTTGTACATTATCCAGCTGCTTCTTGTTAGGGTAGAAGTGAAACTCCTTCTAGCTTTCTATGTTCTAGGCAGAGACTGGAAGTCAAATCTGAGGACATTATTATTACTTTTTTTAAAAGCTCTTCTTTGTTCTTTGTATTTTCTGTTTCTTTTAGGTCAGCTATTCTGTTGGTTCAAGTTGGTCTTATTCATGCTATTTTCCTCAAATATCTGATGACCCTTGGTTCTCCCTTCAAATCTATGAATAAGTGACAACATTAATCAGTACAGACAACTAGTTTAGGTTCCCTTTGAAGCTGTAAAAATTTATTTGTATAAAAAGCCTCACCCCTCAGTGACAGCTCAGTATAAGTGAGCAGGTCCTGTTGATAATTCAGCTTTCTGTAAGGGTGTATATGCTAAGAGAAGGCAGTACTTTTACTTTAAACTACCACATCTGTCAAACAAAGAAAACTTTACTTTGGGATTGTGTTATTTCTGGGTATTTCACTCCTAAGTAAAGCTGCCTTTCATGTTTTCCTCTGGGTCAGTTGTAAAAGTCCACAGTCACTTTAGACCCTGCTCCACTTTTCTACCATGCCAAATGCTTATGCCATGGGACCTAACCAGGTCAAGATTCCATTATGTTTAGAAAGCAGCTAGAGCAGATACTATAGGAACTTACTACAGATATGTAAAGTAAAGAGAATGGCTCAGTAGCCCATCTACCCTAATTATTGCTGTGGTTAGTTCCTAGTCCCCATAAATGGAAATTCCAAGCTTAAAGCCTCTACAGGGAACCCTTACTACAGCCATTTCCAGTTGTGTTCTAGGCTGCAGTTTTTCTCTAATTTATTCATCACAACAGTACTATCTACTTTGTGTCTTTGAGAACTGTGGTGAAATGGTAGTTATACTGATGGAACTCTCTTTTGTTTTTACCATCACCATGGATTTATTCTTCATGCTTCTATCTTTATTATCATATCAATGAGTCATTGGGAGAGACAGAAAAACAAATTCATGTGCTTCATTAACCATCTTCCAAAACTGCTTTTTGAAATGTTTGGCCCTGTCTAGTCATATACAGATGTTCCACTCTGTTAATAAGATGACCCGCCTGTTCAGCAAGAACGCAAGTCAGTCACCACACTATTGATAACCAAATGTCCATGTTGGCTCCTATAAATATAACAGCTAAAGAATATGAATCTTGCTTCCATCAACAAAACAAAACACACTCTATCTTTAGGCTCTCGCTCACTCTCTTTCTCTTTCTCTCTTTCTCTCAAGAGTTTGGTCTCAGACTGGTTAATTGCCAGCTCCTGTCAAAATTACAGTTAAAACCAATAAACTATCACTCTGCTGAGTTTTCTACATCAAGTCAGATAACCAAAAACAGTATTTTGGACTACTTTAGCTTCCCTTTCTGCAGAAATGCCTTCTCTGTCCTATGATATATGATGCTGCCCTTATCAAGGGTTAATAGATATTTCTTACTGTAAACTGTAATTGACTATATTATGATATTTAATATCTTGCACATAAGAATCTGCATGCCAAATTCTCCTCAGAATTTGGTGCTAAGAGAATTTTTTTTTCTTTCCCTTAAAGAACTGATAGGCTTCCTTATAACAGGCAATGGAAAGCACTTCATACTTATCATACCTCTACACAATTGGCCAGACTGCTGAGGTCAGAGCTAATTTCAGTTCTTAGGAACAATAGGCACATCCTGTGGGAAGCACCATACTCCTAATCCTCTGGGAATTGATTCCAAAAACAGCCACCCTCAAATCCAAGGATGCTCAAGGCCCTTACATAAAATGGCATAGTATTTGCATATAACCTATGCACATCCTCCTGTATACTTTATTTCATCTCCAGATTACTTACAATACCTAACACAACATAAAATGCTATGTAAATAGTTGTTACAATGTATTTTATTTGTATCTTTTATTGTTTTTTTTTTTTTCAAATAATTTTGATCTACACTTAGTTGAATGTGCAGATGTGAAACTATGGATATGGAGGGCTGATTCTATCTGGAAAGCCCATGGACTTAGGAATCAGAGAAAATCTGGGTTGAAATCCTACATATGCTACTTTCAAGACTCTAGACAAGTCTCAATTCCTCTGAGCTTCACTTTCCTTATCTGTAAAATAGAGATAATTTCATTTTTGTTCAATATTTGCATTCTCTGTACCTGCCCCCATGAAGCTCCAAGTGGGTAGAGAAAAATCACATAACAGATCTGATTGATTTTACTTTAAAATAATAACCACAAGCATAAACAGGCACAATGTCCAGCAGTCCTACTACAATTCCCTAATTAGTTTACTTTCCCATTCTTAGAGATGACTACTCTACATATTCCTTACAATCTTTAAATCTTCTCTTAATTCCAATAATTGGCTAATGACCTCACTTCATGCTATCCTGAAATAACAGAAGGATTCTTTCATAGTCCTTCCTACCACTTATATGTAGACTCACCTGCCCCTATGCCATTTTCTCAGCTTTCTACTCCTGCCCAACGGGAAAGGCAAATACTTTCACCTATACTCTGAATCCCCTCTCATTCCAACCCCATCTCAGGCCACTCTAACACATTATGTACCAAATGCAGTGCCTCTTTTTTATTCCACAAGCCAAGCTCTTCCTCCATCCAGGCCTTTTCACTTGCTGTCCCTGTTGGCCTCCAGGTCTTATCTCACAAGACTGAGCTCCTTACGCAAACCTTTTCTGAGCAATCTGTAAAAAATGCTCTCCCAGAGTCACCTTCTATTACTGTAAGTAGTTTCTATACTTGTCACATCCAACACTATCTAGTTTATTTGCTGGTTTCTTGTTTACTGTCTCACCTGCTAGCTAAGGACCAAAATTTCAGAAATTTTAATACTTTCCTTTTCCTTCTTCATGCCAAAACCTGCTTCTCCTACTACTCGTCTTGCTGAATGGGTTCAACCATCCTGCCAGTTGGCCAAACCAGTAATTAGAAGCTATACTAACCCTTCTCTCTTCTCTCCTCTAATTCAAGAAGCTATTAATAGCAGAATCTATCATCTAATTATCTCTTGAACCTATACACTCTCTCCTTCCTCTACATTTCCAATCTGTTTAGATTTTAATTATGTACTGCTTAGATTACTGGAAGTAACTTCCTAACTGGCAATTCTCTACCCTCAACTGTGCAATCAAAGAGAACTTACTAAAATATACATCTAGTCTGTACTCTGTACTGTACTCCTATCTACCTTTTGTCTTTATCTCCAAATTTTTCAGTATAAAGTTCCTTCACTTCTCTAGCCTCTCCTATGGACACTTACTGATATAAGTCCTTAGCTGAAGGAATTACTTTCCTTTACTGGAATTACTTGCAACCCCTAATCTATTTCCATGCCTCTGTTTAAACTACTCCCTTTACCTGGGAGGTCTCACCTTCTCCATATATATATATATGCTTATCTTCTGTGTTCCTATAATGCCCTCTATATTTCTCTGTCATATACTTATCACACCTGTCATTATGATCCTAATGTCTCACAGTGTCTGGTTCTTTGTAAGTGTTCCACAAATGATGAATAAATGAATTTTTGAACGCACACACACACACGTACACACAAATACCGATGCTCTTCCTACTCCCTTTATGTGCCTTATGATCTCTTTTTACCTCTATGTTGAACCAACTAATTTGTAAACATATTTTTTGTAATTGCCACTTCCAGTGCTTTTTTGGGAATGAGTGGAGAAAAAATTATGACAAACTAAAATATAATTCTGTCAGGTGTCATATTTCTACATATCTATACCTTCTATTGCAAAATGGGGAGATTAAAATATGAAGTTTGTTTTTCCTACAATCCAATTAAGACATTACTGGAATAAATCATTTACAAATATATGGAAACTGAATAATTTGAAAGTAAAATCTGAAGTTTGCTTAGGACCCATATTTGCCCCTCTGGCATTCCACGCCCCCCACCCCAAATTGTCTGGCGCTTACTGTCTTTCACAAGATGCATGCAATGCTTACAACTAACAGTAAGGAAACTTTAATAGAATAAATCCCAGAGAAAAATTGTCCTCAGCTCTGGAAATTTTTGAAAGACAGATATTAATAATTTTGAAGGAAGCCTCTTTAGAAATTTCTGTCAGATGGCTACTATTAAAAAAATCAGAACACATACAGACCAATAAAATTTAAATTTTGGCATCATTTCAAATAAATATCTGTTTAGTTAAAAAATCGCAAGAAGTAATTTTTCATAAGTGGCCTTACAATGTGAGAGGTCTTTATAACTTCAAATATAAACCTATGACCTTTGGATAGAAACTAAAGTATCAATTTAAATATACTGTAGAATTCTTCTTTTATCTGAGATGCAGGCCAAAAGAACACTATAATTTAATGACCAAGCAGAAGTTAATTAAATAGAACAAACTACATATATAGGTCGCCTTAATTACTCAAATTTCTTGCAAAATGACAATAAGAAACTACCATAATTGATGAGGACCTCATATAAAACATTTATTATTTTGGCAATAACTTTTATTCACTGAAGTTACCAAGATGAATTTCTTTCCTCAAATTTGAGCAATGAAATCTGACATACCTGACCTCTGTCTTCTACACACTGTCACCAAAAGAATGTGTTTGTTTTTGCTCTTGTTTACCAAAAAGAAATGAAAAATCTAAGTAAGAAAGGATAAGAGTATGGCTAGTTAGGGAATTCTAATAGGACTTTCCCAACAAATGGCTTTCCAGTTAACAGATATGTCAACACCTACAGGCACACTTGGGTCAGAGAACCTTTTTTTTTCCCCCTTGGTATATTTTATTGCCCGGAAATATATCACTGGCATTAAACTTTGAGTAACAAAGAGATTTCTAAAAAAGGTGAACAGATTCCCATCCTTTTTTGCCAATCCTACCCTCCTGAGATAAGCAGAATCTTAGCACTAGAAGAAATCTGGACTGTATAATTCAGAATTCATTTTGTTTTGTTGGTTTGTGGAAGGAAATAAACTCCAATAGGATTATCTTGGGTTGGCCAGTTAGCTCAGTTGATTAGAGCACAGCCTTATAAAACCCCAATAGGTTGAATAATTTGTGTAAGGACAAACTGAGAAAATGGCAGATCTTTAATCCAGATCTTTTAATTAATTAAGGTGATACCAAATCAAAGCAATCTTTGGGGAAAAATTCACTTTACCCATCCTGTAACAAAAAGGAATATAGCAGAACAAAGATCTTTAGCTAATGGTCTACAGGCCAAATGGAAAAACAGCAAACTCTCAGTTTACCTGTTGGACACACACTACAGAAAGCAGTAATAACACTTTGTTTAGTGGAAAAAAGACAGACTTTGTAGTCAGAGAAACCTATATTTGAATTTGGATCTGTCACTTCACTGTGACCTTGGGAAGTGTCTCTGAGCCCCAGTTTTCCTCATTTGGGAAAAGGGAGTAAAAATTTATCCCTTAGGACTACTTTAAGAATTAAATGACATACCATAACTAAAATATGTTACAGGATTTCAATAAAAGTTATTTGCTTCATAGAATTTATGTGGGATTCAAATCAATGTACTTTGCAAGGTTCTAGACAGTATGGAATAATGAGAAAAACACAGAATTTGGAGTTAAAAGGTCTGGGTCCACATCTCACCTTTGTTCTCAATAGTCTATGAGTTCCTGGCCAAGTCACTTACCTTCCCAGTACCTCATACATAAAACAAAGTTAACATACGCCTTCCTTAACTGTACAAGAACCTCCTAATTGTAAAGAAATACATATATATTATACTTACTATCAAGAAAATAATTGCACCGAAAAGTAACTTCTTCCTACAAAGATTGGAGAATTCTGCTTTTATAAAATTAACATCACTTCCCAGGCACCAGTGAAATATTCTTGGATTTTTATCAACATCTGTTTATAAGTCACCTAGATCCTAATAAACACATTTCCTTAAGACCAATGTTTCATTCCATTTTTTGAACCAAATTTCCAGCCAACTAATTTTGATAGAGTATTGCTTCTCAAAGATTTCGGGGTTGAGTTAGGACAAAAGACCCTATAAAACAACACAGAAACTGTTAATGGGAAGGTTACTTGGCTTGAGACACTAATGAGGGGAAATCTGTTTTTTATTAAACATCATAAGTTAAACTACTAATATCTTCCAGAAATGAAAATATAAACATTAATACTGAAAAGATCAGCTCATGACCCAGCTGGAAATTGCTACAGACCACAAGTTGAGAACCACTGCCTTTGAGGTATAAGAATGGAAAATTTATGGGTGTGGAGTAATGAGGCCCCTTGGAGTTATGTGGCCACTCAGCAAGTCAGCAGCATGGATAGAAATTATCTTTTTGCCTTTTTCCAACAAATCATCCTGCTGCAATGAATTTTTACAAACAAAAATATAAAATATATAATAGGCACCTGGTTTCTTCCAAATGTTTATACAAATTAATTCCAATGGCACCATATGAGCAGCTATCCTTACTGAACAGATGTATAAAAAGATGCAGAAGTAATTCCTCTGTGGTCATTCAGAACAATCAGCACCAAAGCCAAGATTAAATATCATATGTTACTGACTCTGTGTCCTAACCAAGCTCTCGGGCTTGGAACCAAGTGCCTATATAAGCACCAAGTGCCAAAGTCATGATACGTAAGTACTCACCAGTAACATTCACACTAGCAAATCTTTTCACTACTGCCTAGCAAACACATTAAATCAAAGCTGCAAATGCAAGTCACAAGTAATTTTTCCCTTTCATGTGAGCAAATAGCAGTGATTCAGGTGCTTCTAAAGTATTTTAACTTGCATTAAATAGTACATTCATGTAACTGTACAAGAATAATATTCAACACAAACATACAATAGAATGTTTAGAATAGAATATATAACAATAAATACATCTTTGGTTACCTAGCACAACCACTATGAAGAACAGGGGTCCCCAAAAAGGAGGTAAATATCTGCTAGTAAATATATTTGGTTATGTGTATCCTTCCCACTCCCCAATGCTGATCACCACAAACTACAGAGATTCCCAATGGTCATAAGAATGAAGCCAACAGCAGCACTCTTTCTCCTACTTAAGGTGGAGACCAGAGTGTCAACACTAGATCCTAACCTTCTAATGATTCTAATAGTTTAGACAAATAAAAATAGTTCTTGTCTCAAAAACATGCATAAAAGTGAGAATAGGGCTCCTGAAGTACAAAGTCAGTGTTAAAAGTCAACAATTCTAACCCATCATGGCAAATACAAATTTAACTTGAGAATTACCATACTTGCTCTCCATAATAAAGCAGAGATACAAGAATGTGCACCTGACTTGACTGTCAGAATTAAAACACTAGAACAGATACCTACAAAATCCTATAATCTTCCTTTGCAGCATAGTTAGGCACCAGTAACTTTGAACACAGACTCCATCACAACTTACTACATGGCTTTGGGCATATAACTTGCTATGTGGCTTTGGACAAATCATCATCTGTAAACTGGATAATAATAAATAATATCTTTATTATTAGGATGATAATATATCTTTAACTCATGGGACTATTAGCAAAGACCAAATGAGATAAAAAATAGAAAATATATGACATCGTCTAGCACTAATATTCTATACACATGAGCAATTAATACAAGTTTGTATTCTATAAAACGTAAATACAAGCTTGTATTATATAAATACAAGCAATTATTATTACACCTCAGTCTTTTTTTTTTTTCAATGCTATAGAAATCATGGTTTGGAGGACAGAAATCACACTTCAGAGGTTCACTTGCTTATAGTCTGCTGACAGACATCTTGGGACTTCCTTGTATCATAACAGGCAAAAACGCAACCAGTAACATTATCTCCCCATCTTTTTACTATATAGCATACACAATGACATGCATTCCATGTATCATCTCTCATTGGTGTAAGAAAATAATCTAAGTGATTCATCAGAAATAACTTATCTGAGGGTGTTTTAACTGATTCAGGCCCAGCCCAAAAGTTGTCTGACTGGTCCAGCCTATTCCCAGAGGGTTTCTGAACAGATAAGAGCTCTCCTTGAGATGGTAATTAGTTACTAGCCCCCACGGTTTTCTTCCTTCCCTGGTGTTTCTCCTTTCACAGGGCTTAATCAGGCCTTTTTCACGGACTTGTTCTGAGCCCCCAAAGGAATTCCATGCAAGGGGGTAATAAATTTTAGCTGTTGTTCAGGAAGATTGTGCACCCCGTAGTACTCAGCCAATGAGGAAGTGGGGGGAGGGACTTGCGTACTAGGGAATAAATTGCTGCTACAGTCCTTTTCCATGTGCCTGTCCCTCAGACACCTGAACCTTATAAGGCCCTAATAAAGTCTTGCTTCACTGTATCTCATGTCTCTGTGTCCATCCTTCGGCACTGGACGGGTGAGGGCATTTCTCACAATTGGCTAAGTGAATATAAGTTACTTACCTCAAATGATCTAAACAGACATTTCATACAGGAAAGAGACATATAACAGATAAGCACAAAAATATGCTTAGCCTCATTAGTTATTAGGAAAATACAAGTGAAAACCACAATGAGAAACCACTACATATCCACTAGCATGGCTAAAATTAAAAACATTTGCATGTGGAGTAAATGGAACTCTCACACTTAGATAGTGGGAATGCAAAACAGCTTAGCAGTTTCTTATGAAGTTAAACACACATTTAGTATACATCCAACAACCCCCTAGTTGCTTAATTAAGAGAATACACCCACAGAAAGCCTTGTACTTGAATACCTACAGCAGCTTTATCCATAATAACTCAAAACTGGAAACAAACCTAATGTCCATCAACAGGTAAATGTATAAACAGATTGTATATACATACAATAGAATACTACTCAGCAATAAAAAGAGATGAATTTCTGACACATGCAACCACACAGATAAATCCCAAATCCATATGCTAAGTGGAAAAAAGCCAGACATAAAAAAGTATATATTGTATAATTCTAGTCTTAGAAAAGGCAAATGATGTCAGAAAACAGATCAGTAGTTTCCAATAGTGAGCAGGGTGGGGGAAGAAATTGACTACAATGAGGCAAGAGGGAATTTTTAGGGTGATGGAAATGGTCTCTGTCACTGATTGTGGCGGCAAGTTACTTGCCTGAATACATTAGTTAAACCTATCAAATTGCATATATAAAATTGATTAATTTGCATGTAAATTATACCTCAATAAAACTGATTTTTTTTTCCTTTTTGTCTTTTTTCGTGACCGGCAACGGATCGCAACCCTCAGTGTCGCGCCCGTACCAGACCAGGACCGGCAACGGGATCGCAACCCTCGGTGTTGCGCCCGCACCTCGCTCAGCCAGTGAGCCGCAGGTCTGTATGTGGGATCCGAACCCTCCGCGGTAGCGCCGCTGCGCTCCCAAGCGGTGCACTGTAGCAGTGTGCCACTGGGCCGGCCCAATAAAACTGATTTTTTAAGAAGATAAGGAAAGGCAAAGAAAGGAAAGTTCATAGATTGAGCTCTTACAAATTCATTAAAAAATAATTAACACAAAAATGACAAAATGGGTAAAGGTCCTGAAAATGGTAAACCACAGAATGAGAACCACAAAAAACTTATAATAAACACCATATGTAATAGTGAAATATAGAAAGCTTTTGCCCTCAGACTGAAAATGAGACAAAGATATCTACTGTTACCACTTCTATTTAATATTGTACTGGATACCCAGTTAGTGCAATCAGGCAAGAGAAAACTTTTAAAGGCATACATATTAGGAAATGAGAAATAAAAATGGCATTACTTGCAGATGAGCTCATTGAATACACAGGATATTCAAAGGAATCTAACCATTATTAGAATTAATTAGTTCTTTGGATATAAAATAAATATACAAAAATCACCTATAATAAGCACATTAGTCATTAAGGAAATGTGAATAAAAACTACAATGAGATACCACTCTACACACACTAAGAAGCTGAAATAAAAAAGAGAGATAACAGCAAGTATTGGTGAAGATATGGAGATACTGGAACTGGCATACACTACTGGTGGTAATGTAAAATGGTACAGATGCTATGGAAAATGGTTGGCAGTTGCTCAAAAACTTAAAAATAGTCACCATATGACCACAATTCCATTTCCAGGTGTATCCAAGAGAAATGAAAACACATGTCCCTACAAAAATGTGTACATGAATGTCCACAGTAGCATCATTCATGATAGCCAAAGAGTGGAAATAACCCAAATGTTCATCAACTGATGAATGGATAATTAAAATGTGATATACCTACATAATTAAATATATTATTTAGCAATAAAAAAATAATATACTGACACATGCTACAATATGGATGAACCTTGACAATATTATGCTAAACAAATGAAGTTAATTAGCTTAATTAAGTTTAATTATAATGTAACTAAACTAAAATGTAAATAAACATAGCAAGAGCTACAGCTGTAGGGCTTTAAATAATATTAACAATTGATATTGAGGCACTTATGCGTGCCCAGCTGTGCCCCGCTCTACTATAATGGCTAACTGAAACAGGACCCCTGCCCTGTTATCAGACATGCCCAGCAGTACTTCACTCCATCCTGCTATCATGCCAGCCCAGCTGTAATAGCTAACAGAACCAGGACTGTCCACCTGGTAGAAAGATATCACCATATGAGGTCACCCCCTTGCCCTGCTGCAAAAAACCCAGGAAAGCTATGGTATAAAAGAAACAGCCCCACTGCATTCAGGGCTCTGCAACATGAGTCTGCTGAGCTGGTGCCAGCACACCAATAAACCCTGTTTCCTGCTCCAAGCCTCGGTGTCCTGCCTTTCCTTCAGAGTTCACTGTAACACACTACAACAATATCATCAAAATATCCACATTTTCCAAAGCAATCTACACATTCAATGCAATCTCTATCAAAATATCAATGACATTCTTCACAGAAACAGAAAAACAATCTTAGAATTTTGTATGGAACCACAAAAACCCCATATAGCTAAAGCAATCATTTTGAACACAGTTGGAGGCATCACACTTCCTGACTTCAAAATATGCTATAAAGCTACAGTAACCACAACAGCAAGGTACTGGCATAAAAACAGACAAATTTACCATGGTATAGAATACAGAGCCTCCAAATAAACCCACACATTTACAGCCAACTGATTTTTGACAAAGGCAGCAAAAACATACACAGCGCAAAGGACAGCCTCATCAATAAGTGGTCCTGGGAAATCTGAATATCCACATACAGAAGATTAAAACTAGACCCCTGTCTCTCACTGTATTAGTCAGTGTTCTCCAGAGAGACAGAATCAATAGGATATGTTATAAATATATGAGAGGGGATTTATTAGGGGAACTAGCTCACTCAATTGTGAAGAGAAGTCACACGATAGGCTGTCTGAAAACTCGATGCTGGAAATGTGGCTCAGTCCAAGTCCAAAGGCCTCAAAACCATGGAAGCCAATGGTGTCTTTTGTGTAAGTCCTAGAACACAAAAACTGCTGAGTTCTCAAGCTCTGCGGTCCACAGACCCAGGAGAGAATAGTATATCCCAGTTCCAATGGATAGAGAGAGCTATTTGCCTTTTTTCTACATTTTTTTTTTCTCTCCAGGTCCCTAGAGGATTGGATAGTTCCCACCCACGTTGAGGGTGGATCTTTCCAATACAGTCCACTCAGGCTCTCAAGCTAATCTCTTCTGGAAACACCTCATGGACACATCTGAAAAGACTGCTTTACCAGGTTTCTTGGCATTCCTTAATCTAATCAAGTTGACACTTAGAATTAACCTTCACACTCACCATGCACAAAAATAACTGAAAATGAATCAAAGACCTAAATTTAATACCTCAAACTATGAAACTACTAGAAGAAAAATAGAGGAAATGGGAATAGGCAACACTTTTTTGAGTGACACTACAAAGGCACAGACAACTAAAGCAAAAATACACAATGGGACCACATAAAACTAAAAAGCTTCTGCACAGCAAAGTGACACAATCAACAAAGTGAAGAGACAACCTACAGAATGTGAAAAAGTGTTTGCAAACTACAGACAAAGAGCTAATATCTAGAATATATAAGGAATTCAACTCAACAGCAAAAAAATGAACAAAGCAATTTAAAAATGGGCAAAGGACCTGAACAGACATTTCTCAAAAGGAGACATACAAATGGCGAAAAGGCACATGAAAAAATGCTCAACATCACTAATCATCAGGCAACTGCAAATAAAAACCACAATGAGCTATTGTCTCACTCCAGTTAGAATGCTTATTTATCAACAAGACAGAAAATAACAAATGCTGGTGAGGATGCAGAGGAAAAGGAACTCTCCTACATTGTTTCTAGAAACGTAAATTGGTACACCCAATGTGGAAAACAGAATGCAGGTTCCTCAGAGAACTAAAAAACAGATTAACCTTACAACCCAGGTGTTCCAGTACTGGGTATATAACCAAAGGAAATGAGAAAAATGTATCAAAAAGACACTTGCATTCCCATGTTCATTGCAGCACTATTCACAATAGTCAAGAGGTGGAATCAATCTAAATGTCCATCAACGAATGAATTGATTAAAAAAAAAAACTGTAGTGTATGTATGTATATATATACACACACACACACATACACACAAACACTTTTTTGAGTGACACTACAAAGGCACAGACAACTAAAGCAAAAATACACAATGGGACCACATAAAACTAAAAAGCTTCTGCACAGCAAAGTGACACAATCAACAAAGTGAAGAGACAACCTACAGAATGTGAAAAAGTGTTTGCAAACTACAGACAAAGAGCTAATATCTAGAATATATAAGGAATTCAACTCAACAGCAAAAAAATGAACAAAGCAATTTAAAAATGGGCAAAGGACCTGAACAGACATTTCTCAAAAGGAGACATACAAATGGCGAAAAGGCACATGAAAAAATGCTCAACATCACTAATCATCAGGCAACTGCAAATAAAAACCACAATGAGCTATTGTCTCACTCCAGTTAGAATGCTTATTTATCAACAAGACAGAAAATAACAAATGCTGGTGAGGATGCAGAGGAAAAGGAACTCTCCTACATTGTTTCTAGAAACGTAAATTGGTACACCCAATGTGGAAAACAGAATGCAGGTTCCTCAGAGAACTAAAAAACAGATTAACCTTACAACCCAGGTGTTCCAGTACTGGGTATATAACCAAAGGAAATGAGAAAAATGTATCAAAAAGACACTTGCATTCCCATGTTCATTGCAGCACTATTCACAATAGTCAAGAGGTGGAATCAATCTAAATGTCCATCAACGAATGAATTGATTAAAAAAAAAAACTGTAGTGTATGTATGTATATATATACACACACACACACATACACACAATGGAATACTAGTCAGCTATTTTATTTTATTTATTTTATTTTATTTATTTATTTATTTATTTATTTTGTCTTTTACCGTGTCCGGCAACGGATCGCAACCCTCAGTGTCGCCCCCGTACCGGACCGGGACCGGCAACGGGATCGCAACCCTCGGTGTTGCTCCCGCGCCTCGCTCAGCCAGTGAGCGGGAACCGGTCTGTATGTGGGATCCGAACCCTCGGGCGGGAGCGCCGCCGCGCTTCCCAAGCGGTGCACTATAGCAGTGTGCCACCGGGCCGGCCCCATAGTCAGCTATTTTAAAAAAGGATATTCTATCATTTGCAGCGACATGGATGGAACTGAAAATCATCACATTAAGTGAAGTAAGTCAGGCACAGAAAGAGGAATACCACATGATCTCATTCATAAGTGGAATCTAAACAAAAAAAAGGAAAAAGTAGTCCTCAAAGAAGTAGAGAGTAGAATAATGGTAACCAGAGGCCAGGAAGGCAGGGTGGACAGGGAAGAGGAGAAGTAGACTAATGGGTAGAAACTATGCTATATACCTTCAGTGAATCATTGTGCAGTACATGCATGTATTGAAACAACCTCATGAGTACGTAAATGTTAAAATAAATGTTTGTAATTAAAAATATTTTAAAAATAATTGCTAATCTATCTATAAGGTTTCTAGTGAACTTTTCCTTGAATATTATAATAATTAATATCACTTTTAAAAAATCAATGTATATCTCTCAGCAACAAGTTGAAGATAAATTTAAATATATTTACAGAAGCGGAAGTTCAGCAGAGCCCACGTGCCCTGCAGTGCCAGCACGCAACACAGCAGGTAGGACTCACTACCGCTGCCCGACTCCATCCCCAGCCAGGCTGAGTGCATGCTGACCAGAGAGGTGCCTCCCCAGAGAGGCCAAGTCCCGAGGTGACCATACACCCAAGGCACGAGTGGCCAACAAAGCAGACACTAAGGCAGCCATACCAAATTGGCAGCCCCAGCAGCATCCTAGCCAGACAATAGTGTCACACCAGTGGACCATGAAATCCCCTGCTACAATGACTAAACATCAAAGGAAAAG
>NW_007727584.1:224098-255972 GCF_000696425.1 Galeopterus variegatus | reverse complement strand
AAAAGGACTAAATAAATAAATAAATAAAAATAAAGCTGGAGGCATAACACTACCTGACTTTAAACTATACTACAAAGCTATAATAACCAAAACAGCGTAGTACTGGCATAAAAACAGACACACTGATCAATGGAATAGAATAGAGAATCCAGAAATCAACCCACACACCTACAGCCATCTAATCTTTGACAAAGGCACCAAGCCTATACACTGGGGAAGAGACTGCCTCTTTAGCAAATGGTGCTGGGATAACTGGATATCAATATGTAGGAGGACGAAACTAGACCCATACTTCTCAGCATATACTAAAATCAACTCAAAATGGATTAAAGAATTAAATATACACCCTGACACAATAAAACTTATTAAAGAAAACATAGAAGAAACACTTCAGGTAGTAGGACTGGACACAGACTTCATGAATATGACCCCAAAAACAAGGGCAACCAAAGGAAAAATAAACAAATGGGATTATATCAAACTAAAAAGCTTCTGCACAGCAAAGGAAACAATTAACAGAATTAAAAGACCAACAAGTGGGAGAAAATATTTGCAAAATATACATCTGACAAAGGATTAATATCCAGAATATACAAGGAACTCAAACAACTTTACCACAAAAAACAAGTAACCCAATTAAAAATGGGCAAAAGAGCTAAATAGGCATTTCTCAAAGGAAGATGTACGAATGGCCAAAAGACACATGAAAAAAAGCTTAACATCACTCAGCATTCGGCAAATACAAATCAAAACCACACTGAGATACCATATCACCCCAGTTAGGATGGCTAATATCCAAAAGCCTGTGAATGATAAATGCTGGCAAGGTTGTGGAGAAAAAGGAACTCACATGCATTGTTGTTGGGACTGCAAAATGGTGCAGCCTCTATGGAAAATGGTATGGAGGTTCCTCAAACAATTGCAGATAGATCTACCATACGACCCAGCTATCCCACTGCTGGGAATATACCCAGAGGAATGGAAATCATCAAGTCAAAGGTATACTTGTTCTCCAATGTTCATTGCAGCACTCTTTACATAGCTAAGAGTTGAAACCAGCCCAAATGTCCATCATCGGATGAGTGGATACGGAAAATGTGCTATATCTACATGATGGAATACTACTCTGCTATAAAAAAGAATGAAATACTGCCATTTGCAATGACATGGATGGACCTAGAGAGAATTATATTAAGTCAGGCACAGAAAGAGAAATATCACATGTTCTCACTTATTTGTGGGAGCTAAAAATAAATAAATAAATACACAAGCAATCTGGGAGTGGGGGGAGGGAAGAAGACACGACAATTACAATTCCTTGAAGTTGATACAACAAGCAAACAGAAAGGACATTGTTGGGAGGGAGGGGGGAAAGGGAGGAGGGAGGGCAGTTTCAGTAATTGGCCACAAAAAACAACCACATTGTATATTGACAAAATAAAATAAAATAAAATAAAAAATGAAGGGAAGCCTCCACCAGGGCAGGGATTTTTGTCTGTTCTGTTCACTACTGGGGTGTCTGGAACATGTTCCTTTTCACAGTAGATGCTCAGTTAATGTTTGTGGAATGAATAAAGGAACATTATCGATTAAAATACACACACACACACACACACACACACATATTTACAACAGTATTGTAAAATATCAAAAAACAGAAATAAATTCAATGATTCATGAGAAAGATCCATACACTAACAATTATTTTATCTCAATATTGTTTTGTTAAGAAAATCTAATAAACAAAGGCATATACCATTTTTCTTGGGATGGAAGTTTCTATATTCTAAAGAAATTTATTATTCCCAATTATATGATAAATATATTCAATGTAATTCCACCAAAATCCTAACAAGGTTTTATTTTCTGTGTAGAAATTCATATGAAAGTGCAAAAGGACAAAAATAACCTAGGCAATCTTGAAGAAAAACAACTAAGCTAAGGAACCTTAACAGATATCAAGACCTATTATAACATGAGAAAAACTGAAACAGTAAGATAATGGCAAAAGAATAAAAAATAGATCAATGGAACAGAACAGAGGGTCCTTAACAGACTTACAACTACATGGTTATCTGATTTATGATACAAGTGAAACAAAAGTGAAACTGCTGTGCTACGGAGAAAGGATGATGATCTTCAATTAATGGTACTGGGTCAACTATCTATATGGAAAAAAAAAATCTTTACTCTTACCTTACATCATAAACAAAAATCAGTTCCAGATGAATTACAAATATAAATGTAAAAAGTAAAACAGTAAAGTGTTTAAAAGAAAAATAGAAGAATATCTTTTTTTGTCTTTTTCGTGACCGGTAAGGGGATCGCAACCCTCCAGAAGGATATCTTTAAGATCTTAAAGTAGGCACATATTTCTTAAACTAGACACAAAATGCCTAAAATATAAAAGACTGATCAAACAGAACTTCTGTTCATTTAAAGGTATCATTAAAGAGTGAAACAGCAAGCCACAGAATGGGAGAATATATTTTTAATGCACATGCTAAACAAAGAACCTATATCCATAATATACAAAGAACTCTTACCAAAAAAAGTCAAACCAAAGTTTTTAAAAAATGGGCAAAAGACTTTAAGAGGTACTTCACAAAGAGTGTATTTCAGCAAAGAAACATGAAACAATGTTCACTTTCATTAGTCTTCAGGAAAATAAAAATTAAAACTGCAAGGGGATACTACAACATAACCACCAGAAAAGAAAAAGTAAAAAAGACAACTGCAGAAAAAGCTGTGGGAGAAGGGCACTATCAGATGGAGGGGAGATAAAATGGCATATCATTTTGGAAAACTTTTGGAAACAATCTACTAAAGCTGAAGATATGTACATCTTATGAGTGTGTAATTCTACTCCTAGATTTTTATCCAACTGAAATACATAAAAATCTTCATTAAGAAACACATATTAGAACATTCATAAAAGCATTAACCCTAATAGGCCCAAACTGGAAATTACCAAAACCAACAGCAAGAGTAAATAAATTCATATTTATATAATGGAATGGTATTTGGCATTAAGAATGAACAAATCACAACTTCATAGAGTTAAGGATGACTCTTAACCTACAAAATGCTGAACGAAAACCAGCACACAAAATGCATATATATGATTCTATTTATATAAGTTCAAAATTAGGCAAAATCAATATTTGGTCTAATAAGTCAGGGTAGTAGTTGGTCTGACTGGATATGTGGTAAAGTGGAAGGAGGCATGAGGAGGCTTCTGAGGTTTTGGGGTGTTGGTAATGCGATTTGTTGACTGAGATGCAGCTTACATGGGCTTGTTCACACTGAAATTTTAAGCTGCACATATGTATGGATTTTTACACTTTTCTGTATATACTGACTTCAAAATACTTTAAAAAATACTTGAAAAATTAAAGAAAATTCTATCAGCATATTTATGCAAAGATATTTCAGCCTATGGAGAACAGAAAGGAAAACTACTGAATGTGGAGGTTAGGCCATTTGTGTGGTGTTTCTACTCACCTTTGTCCTGTAATGCAATTTGTTGTTTATGCAACAATGCAACCTCCCGTCCTAAAGCTTTCTTCTGTCTTTCCAGTTCATTTCGAAGCACCAAAATTTTTAACTGAAGGCATTCATTTTCTTTTTTCTAAATAGATAAAATCACAGGTAAATTAATGAATATAAAACTCATGACTATAAATAATTGAACACTACAATGTTTCAAAATAAATAATGGTTTAAAGCACTTTAATATTCATCAAACCTACGGATCTTATGAGTAACTTCATTATCAGTGGCCATCATTTCAATGGAAAGAATATAGAAATAAGCAAAAAATAAGAACAGAAATGAATCTTAAGTCTGAGGACAGTCCTAAGGATCCAAAAGCCACTACAATATCTCATGTCCCTTCCCTGACATCACAATACAATAAGATAAAAAATTATCAATAACAAAGAAATGGAATTCTCAAAAAGTTAAACATAGAGTTACCATATGACCCAGCAATTCCACTCCTGGGTATATAGCCAAAAGAATTGAAAACATGTCCACACAAAAACAATTGTTTATAGCAGCATTATTTATAATAACCAAAAAGTATAAACAACCCAAATGTCCATCAACTGATGAGTGGATAAATAAAATGTGGTATATCCATGTAATCAAATATAATTTTGCAATAAAAGGAAGTTAAGTACTGACACATGCTACAACATAGATAAACATTGAAAACATTATTCTAAGTTAAAGAAGCTAGTTTAAAAAGGCCACATACTGTATAACTCCATTTATATAAACTATCTAGAACAGGCCAATACATAGAAACAAAACGTAGATTTCCATTCTTTCAAAGATCTACCTCCCTGCTCATATCAGAGAAGGCCAAGTACGAACCTGGGGCTTTCATCCCTGCTAGGCAATAATCAGCCAAGCCCCTTGTAGCATCAGCGGACACTACTGGACTTTTACCACTCACCTGGCAGTAACAAGATAATTCTCTTCCTCCCTGATGGGGTATCAGAGGAAGCTTAGTGGAAAGTCAGAATTTTCACTACTACACAGCACTATCGGGCCGCCCTTCTCCATGTGATACCAGTGGAAGCCTTGTGGAAAGCAGTAACGAGGCACTTGTACTCCTGCCAGTTAAGAAGGTATCAGTGGAGGCCTAGTGGGGAGCCAGAACTCCCACTCCTGGCCAGCATTAACAAGCTCTTTTCCCTCCCACTCAGGTGTCAATGGAGGTTACATGGGGAATCTGGACTTCTACACTCATCTGGAGGTAATGACATGGCATCTTTTCCTTGCCCTACCTGGGAAGAGTCAAAGGAAGCCAACTAAAACAGAAGGTTTAAATAAGATCCAGAGACCCATAACATAATACCCAAAACGTCCAAATTTCAATTGAAAATCTCTCATCATGCTAAGAGTCAGGAAGATGTCAAAGTAAATGAAAAAGGACAATCATTAGATGCCAACATTGAGATGGTAGATATGTCATAATTATTTGACAAAAATCTGAAAGCAGCCATTATAAAAATGCTTCAAGAGCAAGTAAGAATATGCTTGAAACAAATGAAAATGTAGAAAGTCTCAGCAAAAAAATCAGATAAAGAAAAGATAGAACAATAGAAACTTTTTGCCCAATTTAAACAACAAATAGACTGAAAATAAATAAATAAATAAACAGGGCCTCAGGGACTTGTGGAACTATACCAAAAGAGCTAACCTTTGTGTTATCACCAGAAAAAAAGGAGAAAGAGTGAAACACTAAAAAAGTATTTGAAGAAATAATGGCTTAAAACTTGGCTAATTAGGCAAAAGAAATAAATCTACATATTCAAGAAGCTACTGAATGCCAAAAAGAATAAATCCTATAGAGAAAATGAATGAAAGTAAAAACTGGGCTGGCTGGTTAGCTCAGTTGGTAAAAGCATGATGTTGACCACCTAGGTCAAGGGTTTGAATCCCCATACCAGCCAGCCATCAAAAATAAAACAACTGGTTCTTTGAAAAGTTCAGTGAAATTGATAAAACTGTAGCTAAGCTAACTAAGAAAAAAAGGGGTAAGACAAAAATTGCTAATATGATGAATGAAAGAAGACCCATCACAACTAATCCCATAGACATTTAAAGAATACTATAAACAACACCATGCCCACGAATTTGATAACTTGGATGAAGCAGACCAATTCCTTGAAAGACAATCTACCAAAACTCACACTAGCAGAAATACATAATATGAATAGGCCTATATGTATTAAGAAATTAAATCGATAATTAATAACACCCCAAAACAAAAAAATCCCAGGCCTAGGTGGTTTACTGGTGAATTCTACCAAAATATTTAAATAAGCAGCAATATCAGTTCATTAAAATCTCTTCCATGGGCCGGCCAGGTGGCGCACTGGAGAGTGCGCTGCTTGGGAGCATGGCGGCGCTCCCGCCCAGGGTTCGGATCCCATGTGGAGACCGGTTCCCACTCACTGGCTGAGCACGGTGTGGGCGCGACACCGAGGGTTGCGATCCCATTGCCGGTCCCCGGTACGGGCGCGACACTGAGGGTTGCGATCCCGTTACCGGTCAGTAAAAAAGACAAAAAGGAAAAAAAAAAATCTCTTCCAGAAATAAGAAGCAGAGGCAACATGTCCTAACTCATTCTATGAAGACGGCATCACCTCAACATGAAAACCAGACAAAGACATCACAAAATACAAGCAAATCGAATCCAACAATGTATAAGCAGAAATATACACCACAGCCAAATGGGATTTATTCCAGGTATGCAAGGCTGGTTTGACATTCAAAAAGCAATTAATATAATTCATTACATCAACAGGCTACAGAAGAAAATTCATATCATCATATCAATAGACAAAAAGCATGTGACAAAATCCAACACCCATTCACAATAAAAATTTTCAGCAAACTAGGAATAGAGGGGAACTTCCTCAACTGGTAAAGAATATCTACCAAATAACCTACAGCTAACATCATACTTAATGGTGAGAAACTAGATGTTTTCCTCCTAAGTTTGAGACCAATACAAGACCATCACCTTTTACCACACCCATTCAACACAGTTGCACTTGAAGTCCTAGCTAATGCTGTAAAACAAGAAAAGGGAGAAAAGGCTATACAGACTAGGAAAGAAAAAATAAAACTGGCTTTGTTTGCAGATGGTATGTTTGTCTATGTAGAAAATTCCAAAGAATTGACCAAAAAACCCAAACCAAAACAAACAAACAAAAACTTCTGGAACTAATTAGCAATTATGGCAAGGTTGCAGCATACGGGTTTAATGTATATAAAAGTCAGTTATTTTCCTATGTAACAGCAATGAACACTGTAATTTGAAATTAAAAACATAACGCTTTATATTAGCATAAAAAGGGCCGGCCTGTGGCTCACTCGGGAGAGTACGGTGCTGATAACGCCAAGGCCATGGGTTCGGATCCCATATAGGGATGGCCGGTTTGCTCACTGGGTGAGCGTGGTGCTGACAACACCAAGTCAAGGGTTAAGATCCCCTTACCAGTCATCTTTAAAAAAAAATATATATATATATTAGCATAAAAAATTAAATACTTAGGTATAAATCTAACAAAATACATACAAGATCTATATGAAGAAAACTACAAAACTCCAATGAAAGAAATCAAAGAAGATCCAAATAAATGGAGAAGCAGTCCATATTCGTCGATAGGAAGACTTAATATTATTAAGACATCAGTTTTTCCCAGGTTGATCAATAGATTTCCTAAAATCCCAATAAAAATTCCAGCAAGATATTTTGTTAATGTCAACAAACTGATTCTAACATTTACATAAAGGCAAAAGACCCAGAATAGCCAACACAACATTGAAGGAGAGGAACAAAGTCAGAGGACTGACGGTACCCAACGTCAACACTTAATGTAAAACTACAGCTGTGATGTGGGTAAAAGAGCAGATAAATAGATCAATGAAACAGAATAGAGCGCCCAGGAATAGACCCACACAGATATAATCAAATGATCTTTGACAAAGAAACAAAAGCAATTCAGTGGAGAAAGGGTAGTCTTTTCACCTAATGATACTGAAATCATTTGAAATCACTGGACAGTCATGTGCAAAAAAAAAGAGAAAGAAATCTAGATATAGACTAAACCTTTCCAAAAATTAACTCAAAATGGACCACAGACCTAAATGTGAAATAAAAAAATTATTCAACTCTTAGAAGATAACACAGGAGAAATTCTAGGCAACTTTGGGTTTGGAGAAGACTTTTCAAGATATAACACCCGAAGCAAGATCCATGAAAGAGGAAATTGATAAGTTGGATTTCATTAAAATTAAAAACTTCTCTGCAAAAGATAATGAAAAGACAAGGAACAGACTGGGAAAAAATCTTCACAAAACACAGAGCTGATAAAGAACTGGCATTCAAAATATACAAAGAATTCTTAAAACTCAACAAAAAGAAAACAACCCAATTAAAAAATGGAACAAAGATCTAAACACAGCTCACCAAAGAAGATATGTAGATGGCAAATAAGCATATGAAATGATGCTCAACATAATAGGTCATCATGGACTAGCAAATTAAAACAACAATGAGATACAACTACACACCTATTAGAATAACTAAAATCCAAAACTCTGATAACACCAAATGCTGACAAGGATATGGAGCAAAAGGAATTCTCATTCTTCGCTGGTGGGAATGGAAAATGGTACATATACAGCCACTTTGGAAGACAGTCTGGCAGTTTCTTATAAAGCTAAACATAGGCTTACTATACTATCCAGTAATTACGTTCTTAGATATTAACCTGGATGAGTTGAAAATTTATATGTCCACTCAAAAACCTACACACAAATGTCTACAGAAACTTTATTCATAATTGCCAAAACTTGGAAACAACCAAGATGTACTACAATAGGTCAACAGAGATTAACACATACAATGGAGTATTATTCAGTGATAAAAAGAAATGAACTATCAATCTATGAAAAGACAGGAGAAGCCTTAACTGCATATTGCTAAGTGAAAGAAGTCGGTCTGAAAAAGCAACATACATACGATTCCCACTATGTGACATTCCGGAAAAGTAAAAACTATGGAGACAGTAAAAAGACCAGTGGCTGCCAGGGGTTCAGGGGGAGGAAAAAAGGGATTAATAGGTTGAGCACATGGATTTTTAGGGTAGGGAAACTATTCTGTATGATACTTTAAAGGTGGATGCATGAAATAACGCATTTGTCAAAACTCATAGAACTGTATAACACAAAGAATGAACCCTAATGTAAACTATGGACTTTAGTTAACAACAGTGTATTGATTTATCAATCGTAACAAATGTACCACCATAGTACAAGAGGTTAAAGAAATTGGAGGCAGCGTATATGGGAACTCTTTGTACTTCCTGTACAATTTTTCTATAAACCTAAAACTTCCTTTTAAAAAGTTTATTTTTGAAAGTCATAGAAATGGACACAAAAAGTCAATTTTTCTGAAAGTTCATTAATGAAAACAAAATCTCTGACACACCTTCCCAGCCAGAGATATGATTAAATTTGTCAAGTTTGTTAACTTATCTTTCTGTATAAATATTTCCAACTTAAATCTATAGTACACCATGGTTTAAACTTTCCTCAGACTCCTTTTTTCTCTAAATACCTTGCTCGAATCTACCTCCAGATACAAATCTGAAGCCCTCTCCCACGGTGAACATATAACATGCATGCGTATACACACAATTACTGCACTGTGAATGTATATGTTCTTCTTTCCTACTTGTTATCGAATATGTTAATAATATACTTTCTTAATTTTCCATGACATAAATTTTAACCAAAGAGCAGTTTGGCTATACCTGGTGAGTATTTATTTACTTCCAAAGGTATATAGTAGCTAATTAAAATTGTAACTTAAAAAAAAAAAATCCATTACTTAATTAATACATTACCAAGACCTGGGATAAGCTGGTGGAAAATTTTAATTTTTTTTTTTGCTGCTGGCAGGTATGGCTGGTAGAAAACTTTAGAAGGAGGGGCCGGCCCGGTGGCGCACTGCTACAGTGAGCCGCTTGGGAGCGCGGCGGCGCTCCCACCGAGGGTTCGGACCCCACATGCAGACCGGTTCCCACTCACTGGCTGAGCGAGGTGTGGGCGCAACACGGAGGGTTGCGATCCCGTTGCCGGTCCCGGTCCGGTACTGGCGCGACACTGAGGGTTGCGATCCGTTGCCGGACACGAAAAAAAAAAAGAAAACTTTAAAAGGAAAAAGTCAGTATCTCGATTTGATTCATAGACAATGAGGAAGCCTTGACAACTCAGTGAGATGCATTATGACATGGCCTTTTTGAAACAATGGGCATGAAAAATGATTTTTGGCAGTTGTGTTGAAAGTACTTGACAGCAATCATTTCTCACCCAAAGTGCATTCTTCCTCATCCCTGAAATACTGATTCAAAACAGATGGCATGATCATTCATTAGGCATTCAAGCCAAAAAACAAGCAGAAAAGCTTATTTCCAATAATCGGTATTATATTTGACTCAAAAAGTCTATGAAATAAGCCTTTACAAAGAATGTTCCTAAAGCAATTTTTCTTAACAAAGCCAACATTTACAAAGGACCTACTACATGCTTCTAGATGAATGAGAAATGCTCTCTGCTTTTTAAGAATCTAGGTCTACTGGAAAAAGCCATTTTGCCCTGCCAACCCACGGTAAAAACAAAGACCAAAAATCAGTGAGGTTCTAAAGCATGGAAGCAACCCAAATGTCTATCAATAGATGAATGGATAAGCAAAATGAGGTATATACAAATAATGGAATATTATTCAGCCCTTAAAAAGGAAATTCTACAATATGCTACGACATGGATGAACCTTGAGGACACTCTGCTAAGTGAAATAAGCAGTCATAAAAAGACATATACTATATGATTTCATGTATATGAGATACTTAGAGTAGTCAAAATCATACATACAGAAAGTAAGTGGTTTCCATGGGCTAGGAGTAGTGGGGAAAGGGGAGTTAGTGTTTAATGGGTACAGAGTTTCAGTTTTACCAGACAAAGAGAGTTTTGGAGATGGGTAGTGGTGATGGTTGTACAACATTATAAATGTAATTAATACCACTGAATTGTACATTTAAAAATGATTGAGATCGTTAAGTTTTATGTTATGTGTATTTTGCAATTTAAAAATTGGGGAAGGGCCGGCCTGGTGGCGCACTGAATAAGTGCGCCGCTTGGGAAGCGCGGCGGCGCTCCCGCCCGAGGGTTCAGATCCCACATACAGACCGGTTCCCGCTCACTGGCTGAGCGAGGCGCGGGAGCAACACCGAGGGTTGCGATCCCGTTGCCGGTCCCCGGTCCGGTGCGGGGGCAACACTGAGGATTGCGATCCGTTGCCGGACACGGAAAAAGACAAAAAAAAAAAAAAAAAAAAAATTGGGGAAAAAGTCTATGAGGTTGCTTATCATGAAAGAAAGGAACCAGGAAAAAATTGGGGTTTTCTTTAACAATCCAATAATGTTATCAGGAAGCCTAGGTGTTCTTACATCACTGAGGAAAAAAATAAGTCTTAAGAAACAATCTTTTTCCACAAAGAGCTAGGTGTTCAATTTCCTTAACTTGAATTTTTCTACAAAATATATAAATTGAGTTCTACCTGGGCAGAAAAAGAAAAATAGAGAAAAAGAAAACCAACTCTTCAGAGAACACAGAGATATGCCTGGCTAGAGGGTTAAACTGTTCTATCCTAGGTTACACACTCAAATTGGGATGTTTTCTAGACTCAAAGAACTAAGGTTACAAATTAATCTAATACTAAGCTAATACAGGAAGGCGTGTATATAGTGTTTTGTGTTATGGTTCATGTGCAGAAACTGGCCCATTTACAGAAATATTTCAAGTCATTCAAAACCAAAATTCTTGGCTCTAATTTCTGATAAGTAAACAAACCCTGCCCATGTGGGATCTGGTTCTGCTTCCTTTCTAATGCATCAAAGACAAGCTGCTCAAAGATCACAGTGTTCTATAAGTATCTTCTAATGGGTTTCAGTGTTGTATTTATCTGTTTACTCCATAATGTCATATATTTATCTTCAATGGACCACTTTTAATTGGATTTTGGTGTTTTTATACAACACTGTAAATTAACTGAAAATCACAGATACATTTATCTATATGCATACACTTTCCTATTTATGGGTTTTTACAAAAAAAAGAAAAAAAAAACCATGGGCAATGTTAAACATTTATTTCAGAATGACAGACTAATCTGTAAATAATAATAATGGAAACAAATATTTTCTTATAGGTCATATAGATCTTATATATCATAAAGCCTTAGGCAAAAGTTCTTAAAGAATGGTCTAGGGTATCATGAGGGTTTCTGAGACCTTTTCAGAGTCTATGAGATAAAAAAAAATTTTTTCATAATAACACTAAGCTGTTATGTCTCTTTTTCACTCTCACTTCCTCATAAGTGTATAGTGGAGTACACCAGAGTCTATCAGATTTGAGATATTGCAACAGGTTTACTGCAGAAGTAGACGTGAGAATTCAGGTGTCTTTTATAAAGCTAGACATTAGCTTAATAGAACTTAAAAATTCACAAAAATTTAAAGCAATGCAACTCTAAAATTTTCTGTTTAGAAAATTATTTTTCAGGGCCGGCCCGGTGGCGCACTGGAGAGTGCGCTGCTTGGGAGCACGGCGGCGCTCCCGCCGAGGGTTCGGATCCCATGTGGAGACCGGTTCCCGCTCACTGGCTGAGCGCGGTGCGGGCGCAACACTGAGGGTTGCGATCCCGTTGCCGGTCAGTAAAAAAAAAAAAAAGACAAAAAGGAAAAAAAAATTATTTTTCCTAAAGACATTAACGTGATGGGTTTATTATTGGCATGTTAAAAAGAATTAGGAAATTAATATTTTTTAAATGTCTCAGATTTAATTTCTAATACTATAAATATCAACAGATACACCCTAAGTTCTTTGATACTATCACAATTTTTAAGAGTGTAAAGAGGTCTTGAGACCAAAAAGTTTGAGAATTGATGGCTGAGGGTATATGTTATATTCATCTACAGTAGTTCCCTCCACCCCAAAATTGGAAATAATTAACAACCTGAAAAAAAAGTTCTAGAATTACAGCAGTTGTTCTAAAAATTAACAAATTTTCTTTTAAATGTCATTTGTAGGTTGTTTCTATTGCACTTACATCTGGTCAACCACCAAAAAAAAAAGATTTCCTCAGAAAATATTTCATTCAATCCATTAATTACGTAGACTCAGTGGCAATATCAGGCCTAGACCCAGATCTAGATAGGGAGATAAAGCAAAATATGTATAATAATGTATAGGAGTTCTGCTTCTAGTATAGGAGAATGAGCACCTAACAAACTGGTCCTCCCATAAAAAACAGCTATAGATTCTGGATAAAATACATAAAGCTATTACTTGAGGATTCTGGAGATTGATCAATGGCAGGCATACAATGGTACTTCAAAAAGCTCATGGAAAGATTTGTATCATCTTTTAATTCTATTCTCCCACAAACTTTCTGAAGTACCCTCTTTTTTTTTTTTTTTCCTATTTAAAAAGACGACCGGTAAGGGGATCTTAACCCTTGTGAGCGAACCAGCCATACCTATATAGGGATCCGAACCCACAGCCTTGGTGCTTTCAGCACCACACTCTCCCAAGTGAGCCACGGGCTGGCCCTGTACCCTCTTATTTTGAAGGGAAGTCAGAACTTGGTATAAGCAACTAACACACAGAGAGAATTTCCCCTTTTCTGTGGCTTTGCCCTAATAGTGGCTGCAAACTCCAACATAAACTGTCCTTTCCCACTGGAGGAACCAGGGGAAAGAGGTCAGACAACCAAGGCTGCCATAATGGAAGGAACCCCAAATTCTGTTTAAATTCAGTCTAAGTCTCTGACTAAATCCTAAGCCTCACATGCATGAAGCAAACAGAAAGTAGCTTGTACCTAATGGTAAAAGAACTAAACTGAAATCTGAGCCAATGTCCGTTGCAGACATGACAGTTGGAACCTAACCAAATTAACTACCTGTTAAAATAAAAACATCAACATTCTTTGGAGCAAAGTAACAAAATCCAGAGATTCCACCAAATTACATTCACAATGTCCAGGACACTATGCAATATCACCCAATATATGAAGAGTCAGGAAAATGTGACTCATTGTCTGAGGAAGAGACAACCAACATATGCCGACCTCAAAATGACCCAGATGTTAGAATTATCAGAAAAATACTTTAAAGTCACTCTAATAAATATGCTGAGACAAAAAGTAGACTGTTCTCATAATGAATAAAAAGATATGGAATCTCAGCAGAACTAGAAAATATTTAAAAGATCCAAGAGACTTCTGCTTCTGGGCAACAAAACAAGAAAAAAGGAACACTGCCCAACTAATTTTACCAAGCTACCATAATCCTAATACCAAACTCTGATAAATATTTTAAAACACTGCATCCCAATATCTCTAATAAATATAGGTACAAAAATCCTTAAACTATCACCAGACCAAATACAACAAGATACAAAAGGGATTACATAGTGTAATCAATTCGTGTTTATTTCAGAAATGCAATGTTAAACATTTGAAACTATATCAATGTAGCTCACCATATTAACAAATTAAAGGAAAAAATGATATGCTCATTTCAATAGATGTAGAAAAACCATTTGACAAAATTCAACATCCATTCATGACTAAAAACTCAGAAATTAGGAATAAGGGAGAACTTCCTAAAATCAATAAAGGGTATTGCTAACATTATATTTAATGGAAGGATGAATTGTTTTTCTCTTAAACCAGGAATAAGGCAAAGGTTCACGTTTTTACCACTTTCTTTCAACATCGTACTGGATGTACTAGTATTGAAATAAGGCTGAAAAATTAAACAGAGGGCATAAAACTGTCCAAATTTGCAGATATGACTGTTTACAAAGAAAATCCCAAGCAATGTACAAAATACCAACCATAACTAATATAAGAAGACTGCAAGATACAAGATCAGTAAATTAAAATTAATTACATTCTTATATACTACCAGCAAACAAATGGAAAATAAAAATTCAAAAATAATTCCATTTGCAACAATCCCTCCTCCCCCAAACACTCCCATAAAACACGTAGGAATAACTCTGACAAAAGACGTCCACAATCTCTATGGTGAAAGCCTTAAGACACTATGGAGCAAATTAAAGAAAGTTCTAAATAATAAAAGAGATATATGCCATGTTCATGGACTAAAGGACTTCATATCACTAAGATGGCAGTTCTGCATAGTTTTATCTACAAATCCTTATCAAAATTCAAGCAGGTTTTTTTTTTTTTTGTAGTAATTGACAAACTGATTCTAAAATTCACTTGGAAAAACAAAGAACCTAGAAAAAAACAAAGGAATTAAAAAAAAAAAAAGTTGGAAGACTCACCCCATCTGGTTTTAAGACAATGAATCTACAATAATAAGACAGTTTGATATTGGTGAAAGACAGACATTTAGATCAATGGAACAGAATCGGGAATCCAGAAATACATGTACACATACATATATGGTCAATTGATTTTAGACAAATGTGTCAAGGCAATTAAATGGGGAGAAGAAAGGCTGTTCAACATATGATGCTAAATCAAATGGATATCCATACAGAGAAAAAAAAATTTACCCTTACTTCACCTTGTACAAAAAATTAACTTGAAATGGATCATGGATCTAAATGTAAAGCCCAAAGCTATAAAACTGCTAGAACAAAACACAGGAAAAAACTCCTGTGACATTGGGTTAGGCAAAGATTTCTTATACAGAACTTGAAAAGCATGAACATAAAAAGTTAAAGTATAATAAAGTAAAATTAGATTTCATCAAATTTAAAAACTTTTGCTCTTGAGAAAACATCACTAAGAACACAAAAAGTTAAACCACAGACCAGAAGAAAATATTACCAACACACACATAAGAAAAAGGACTTGTACAGAAACACACAAACACACATACTCTCTCTCTCACACAACCCCAAAATAAGACAGAAGACAAAATCACAATCAAAAATGAGAAAAGAAATCTGAAACTACTTTACATGTACACCAGGACTGAACAAACAAATAAATAAATTATAGATAACGAGAGCCAGGTTTCTCACTATCAGAAAAATATACTATAAGTAAATAAAGTGAGGGGGAAGCTAGAATGAACCTTGTGGTATTGGAGTTGAAAACACTGTATGAACTTGTTTATTTTAATATATGTAGAGACAGATGCATATGTATGCATGTGTATGCTAAGCTCTGTCCACTGAGAGGGCCTAGAAACAGTTACAAACCAGTAGTAAGTAACAAGCACATTCACTGCCCAGATCTTGTTTCTAAATACCATTACCCAGTGAAAGGAACAGGGCTCCTTGGAGAAATGGCTGATTCTGGGGCTGGAACAGGGAAAGTACAAGACGAGCCTGGGTCACACAGTACCAGAGAGTACAGAAGTACTTTAAAAAAGAAACAAAAAAGAGATGGGGCATATCAAAAAAACACAAGAGCCAGGCCGGCCCGTGGCTCACTCGGTAGAGTGCGGTGCTGATAATACCAAGGCCACGGGTTCAGATCCTATATAGGGATGGCCGGTTAGCTCACTGGCTGAGCGTGGTGCTGACAACACCAAGTCAAGGGTTGAGATCCCCTTACCGGTCATCTTTAAAAAAAAGAAACACAAGAGCCAACTTGAAAGATCTCTCAATGGCCAAATTCACAAGTTGGGTAAAAAAATAAAAAACACAGCACTGGATTATAACCCAAAGTATAATATACATATACATCCGTCCATACTAATAAATAAATGATTGAATAAATAAGTAAACGGGGAGAAGGAACAAATCTTCTTCACAAAAAATTCCAAATAATATATGTAGATTCTCCCCCCTCCAAGAGGTGGAGCTTAATTCCCTTCCTCTTGATTGTAGACTGTACTTAATAATTTGTTTTCAAAAATAGAGTATGGAAAGGGAACTTTATAGTGGAGAAAATGAGAGATACTATCCTAATCAAACGATCAAGGTTAACATCAACAGTGATGGTGATTTTAAAAAAAGGAAAATCTGAGAAACTGTCATAGATCAGAAAAGACTAGGAAGATATGATGCTTAAATCTAATACGGTATCCTAGACTGAATACTGGAACAAAAAATGGGCATTAGAACCCAGCCTAATCATGACAAAATCATCAGACAAATTCTGATTGAGGAATATTCTATAAAATACCTGACCTGTAATCCTCAAAACCCTCTCTCTGTCAAGGTCACCGAAATTAAGGAAAGTCAGAAATTTTCACAACCTAGAAGAGCCTAAACATAGTATGGTTTCTTGGATGGGATTCTGGAACACAAAAGCAATATTAGGTAAAAGCCAAGGAAATCTGAATAAAGCATGGGCTTTGGTTAATGATAATTTATCAATACAGGTTCATTAATTGTAATAAATGTACCACATTAAGGTAAGATGTTAATAATAAGAAAAATTGGGTGTGGAGTATACAAGATAAGTCCCTGTACTATATTTGCGACAATTCTGCAAATCTAAAACCATTCTAAAATAAAAAGTTTATGTGGCTGGCTGGTTAGCTCAGTTGGTTAGGGTGCAGCCTTAAAACACCAAGATCATCAGTCTGGATCCCAGTACAACCCAGCCACAAAAAACAAAAAGTTAAATAAATAAAAACTTTATGTATTTTTAAAAAGCACATTAATGAAAACAATAATAAAACCTGAATAAAGTCCATAGTTAATATTAACATATCAACTTTAATTTCTTGGTTTTGACCATGTACCATGGTTATATAAGATGTTAATATTTGGAAAACTGAATGAAACTGGATGAAAGGCATATAGAAACTCTATGAATCTTTGCAAGTTTCCTGTTAATCTAAAATAGTTTACCTTTTTTATTTATTTATTTATTTATTTTTTCGTGTCCGGCAACGGATTGCAACCCTCAGTGTCGCGCCCGTACTGCCACCAGGCCAGCCCTAGTTTAGCTTTTTAATGGGCAAAAGTATTTGAACTGACACTTCTTAAAAGATACACAAGTGACCAATAGGACTTGAAAAATGCTCATGACAGAAACACAATTTAGAACCAAAATGAAAAAACTCTACATTATTGTTAGAATGGTTAAAATTAAAAAGACATACCTCTTAATGAAATGAACAAATTCTTGAAAGACATAAACTACCAAAGCTCCCTCAAGAAGAAGATACCTTGAATAACCCTTCAACTATTAAGAAAATTGAATTTCTAGTTTAAAACCTTCCCACAAAGAAAACTTCAGGCCCAGGTAACTACAATGGTAAATTCTACCAAATATTTAAGAAAAAATTCCAGTTCTACACATATTGTTCTAGAAAATAGAAAAGGAGAAAACATTTCCCCCAACAGTGTGTTGAGGCCAACATTACCCTGACAACAAACCAAACTAACAGAGCACAAGAAAACAAAACTACAGACCAATATTCTTCATGAATATATATGCAAAAATCCTTTAAAAGTTTTTAACAAATTGAATCCAGTTGCTGTTGACTGAACTGTGTCCCCCAAGTTTTATCTATTAGAGGCTTGATTCCCACTATGACTGTTAAGAGGGTAGGAAATCCTATTATGATAACTGAAAGGTGGGACCTTGAAGAGTTGATTAAGTTTATGGTTTAATGGTGACCATGAGCATAGTTCGGAGGGCTTTAAAAGGACAGCGCAGGAGGAACTCACTCTCTTTCTACTTTGCCATTTTCTACCATGTGAGACCCCTGCATTGCTGTAAAGTCACCACCAGAGAAGACCCTCACCAGATGTGTTCCCTGGACTTTGGATTTCCCAGCCTCCAAAACTGTAGGCAATAAATATCATTTTCTTACAAATTTCCCAGTTCTAGGCATTTTATTATAAGCAACAGAAACAGACTAATACAACAGTAATATGCATAAAAAGAATAATTCATCACGACCAAGAGGGTTTCCCCAAGAATACAAAGTTGGGTTAACATTCAAAAATCAACTAAGGGGGCTGGTTGGTTAGCTCAGTTGGTTAGAATGCAGCCTTGTAAACACCAAGGTCACAGGTTCAGATTCCCATACTGGCCAGCCACCAAAAAACCCAAAGAAACAAAACAAAAACAAAAAAAAATCAGCCAAGGTATTTCCCCATAATACTGGAAGAAATAAGAAAAAGCATACAATTATCTCAGCAGATACAAGAAAGGCATTTTATAAGTAAAAATTTAAGATGACAACAGCAGAAATTTCATAAGAAACATGATTAAATGCCAAAGGGGGGGGGGGATTGATGTAATGTGAGACAATGCCAAATGTTTGTAAGGCATCAAGTACTGTAGTAGTTTGAAGACTGTCCCACCAAAACTCACTGAAGTTTGAACTGTGTCCCCCAAGTTTTACTTAGTAGAAACTTAACACATACTGTGATTGTTAAGAGGGTGGGAAATCCCATGGTGAAAGGTGGAGCCTTGAAGAGGTGATTGGATTGTAGGACTGTGCAGTAGTGAATGAATTAAAAAATGGTGGCCAGGGGCATGGTTCTGAGGGCTTTAAAAGAAGAGGAGAGTCTGTCTGTCTGTCTCTCTCTCTCTCTGCTTCCACTGTCTTGTAATGAGAGATGCTTGGGTCACTGTCACCACCACCAGATGTGTTCCTTGGACTTTGGACTTCCCATCCTCAGAAACTGTAAGCAATAAATTTTGTTTTCTTTCTAAATTACCCAGTTCTAGGTATTTTGTTATAAGCAACAGAAATGGACAAATACAAGTATAGACCCAGTTTTTTATAAAAGAGTTAATTACATGTGGTCTTAGAAGATAATCTCATTTCTTTCAACATCAAATATGCCTCCTCACTGTATTTTTACTTAGGCTAAGATTTAATTCTCATACATTGAAAGCATTTAGGTTAGAATATAATTAATGGCCTTGTGTAGAGGATTCATAAAGCAAATGTACTTCACAGGGCCTGGTTTTCCAAAGCCTTGCAGTTTCAAATATTGACCTTGCAAAGGACAGGAAATTTTCCCCAGGCTATTGAGTCTCTGTTGCAAGATAAGAATCATAACACAGCAAGGCTGCTGGTTCAAAGACAGACGGGTTACTAATTGATATGTAAAGTTACTAAAAAGCTGCTGGAGGGAGAAGGAATGTTTGCTAAATCAAGCCTTTGTTAGTGGATCACTTAATTGTCTAATAGAATGTCATCTTACTTGTTTTTACTGAATGTTACCAGCTTCTATTGTAAAAACTTGTTAAACTGTACTTAGCAAAACCCCACCTATGTGTCTCTTCCTGTAACTTCTTGGTCTGGAGAATAAACGCAGGAAGAGAACACCAATTCGTAGTTAATTTCCCAAATGGAAGGATGACTCACACTTGAGGGTCCTGGTATATTAACCCCTTTCTAGGGCTTCTCACTGCTCAAAAGAGATGGGCTTTGAGTAATCTTTGGTGGCTCCATCACCCAGGGGGAAAGGGGTGACAAATCCATGGGAGGCAAAGCAACAGCCTTGGGCCAATTTGTTAAGGGAATGACAAAAAAAGATAAAAGTAAAGGTTTCTTATATGCTACATACAGGAAAACGTTAAAGTGACTAATTAATATGTAGATGGCATTATCCCCTGAAAGGAGACAAGTAAACCAAACTCCCTGTCTGTATCTGTCAAATGATTATGGGAAAGTTGCTTCCCTTCTTCAAGTCTCTTTTTCCTGTCTTTTTATAAGAGGACATAATGCCAGATTCATTCTGTTATTCAACAAATAATTATTTAGTGCCTACTATGTGTCAAACACCTTTCTAGACACGGGGGATAAAGCAATGAAAAAAAAAAGACAAAAATCCCTCCCCCTCATAGAATTTAGAGACAGAAAAATATGTAAAATACTTTTCATGGTAAATGGTATAAATAGTGTGGAGAAAAATAAAGCAGGAAAGGGGACAGATGTACTGATGGGGCTGTGATTTTAAATGGGTTATTAGGTAAATACATGATTTCTAGGTTCCCTTTCAGTTAAAAAATCCAATGATTTTCTTCTTTTTTGACTAGGAAGCATAAAAATATACAATGAACCTCTGAACCAGACCTCTTTAAACTCATACATTCTATCACCTTGATCTGTGTGTCACCACTTATATTTTAGAAAAACAAGATTAAACATACATTTTTTCATACTGAGACAAAGCATATGCTGTCATTTAATGAAACAAGTAATTTCCCAGTCTTGCCTTGGGAGAGGAAAATAAGAAAAATAAAACCTAGCAATTTCTCCCCAGTCAAAAGTTCTAAAAATGTAGCATTTTTGTAAACTACAGAAAGAATTAAAATTAGTTATTTTCTCTCCCCTTCTATTACATTTATGATCTGGATTTGATCCTTTATTGGGCCTAAGTTATAACAAAAGATGGTTTAACAGCATCTCTGAAATGGAGAATTTTTCATAGACAAGGAAAGTCATACGAATGATAAGAATTACTACTACAGTTATTGCAACTACCATATTTTGTATGTTTACTATGTGCCACATACAGCAATAACTACATATTAGGTTGAACTATGAAATTGCCAGCATACAAAATATGGAAAAAAATAACTAATTTTAATCCTTTCTGTAGCTTACAAAAATGCTACATTTTTAAAACTTTTGGGGAGAAATTGCTAGGTTTTATTTTTCTTATTTTCCTCTCTCAAGGCAAGACTGGGAAATTACTTGTTTCATTAAATAATAGCATATGCTTTGTCAAATTCAATGACAGAGAAATCTGTGTAGGTTAATTGCATTGCTGCTTTACTACAGTTCTTCTATTACATTATTATCTCGAGCAAATCTTCAAGATAACATGGAGATTTTATCTGGGGTAGTAAAGGCCCTCTGTCAAGCTGATAGTGGTACAAATGACAACTGGAAAGTGCTGCCTATCTGTGACAATGAGTTCATGCAAACAAATATTTAATTTTATCTAGGACTTAATTTGATGAATTAAATATCTTAATCCATACCACAAAATTCCTCAAAAGCTATTTATAACCATGTGGCTTCATTTTAAGAAAAGCCACTATTCTGTTTACAAATACAGAATCTGCATTTCAAAATTGACATTTTTTTCCTCCACTAGGGAAGAGTATACAGCAACCCAAAATTATAATATCTTAAATCTGTCCACTTGGGTTGGGATTTCTATTCCTTTGGAAATGCCTCACCAAAGAATATTTCCCAAAAGAGAACACTGTCCACAAACCAGCCTATTATGCTCAATCCAAATAATTTTTAAATTCATTTTTAAAAAGTAGATTAGTCCCTATAGTTTATTTTTTCTCCTGGCAGCTATTTTTCATTCACTATACAGTTCATGTTTACAGTTCACAATTATGCCATTAATAAAATAGTCTGTTAATGATCTTGTAAGTAATTTTACATAATTTAAAGTTTCTTTTAGCAGAATAAAGCAAGCACTTTGTACGTTGCATTATTTGCAGATGGAAAAGTTTGATTCCAACATTTAAATGCCAACAAAAGTCTCAGTAAAATATTAAGAAAAATAATAATAACAACTACTACCTAAAGTTTTCTGGACAAAAAAATTAATCCAAGAATATGATAATTCCCTTTAGAAAACAAGGAGTTTCAAAAACAAATATGCAAAAACCTACCAGGTCATTGCTTGTAGATGTGAGTCTTAGTTTTTCTTCAATTTCCTTTCCAATTTTCTGAACAGTTACCTGAGTCTGTTTAATTGCACACTGGGCTCTATGAAGCCTAGAAATACAAATTGTAGAAAAATTTAAGTGAATTAACTATATAAACTTTCAACACAAAGCCAAAGACATGAATGACAAACCTTCCATGATAAACGGAATTGATAATGAACTCAAACTGATTGTTTCTCAATTCTCTAGCATGTTTACAATGAAATAACAGGGACTACAATAAATCCTAAAATGATAAAGCTCTAAAACAACATTTCTATAACTGCCTGACTGCCTCTGATATATTGAGAGCTAGGATGAAGAATTCACAGAAGTCTGAAAGAGCTCTTAGAAAATAATCTGGTCAAGTCCTATCATTTCACAGATGGGGAAACTGAGACCCACAAAAATTAAGTAGATTGCTAAAGTCAACAAGAGAGTATAACTGCTCTCAAAGCTGACTATTACTTATGGGCATCCATAAAGAAAAAAAGAATTCACAATAATCCCAATTAAGAAGGATGAATCAAAGTAGCCAACACTCTGAAACATACGAATAAACAAAATTATACAAAAGACAAAATAACAAGAGGATGTAAATATTGGACCAACATTTAAACAGCAACTACATTCTTGGTGAGTACTCTTCAAGGTACAGTGAAAAAATTAAGAGCTATTTTTCTTTTTGACATTAATTATGGTTTTGTGGGTGTTTTGCTTTTTGGTCTCTTTGTCTTTAAATATAGCTCATAAATTTCTTATATATTTCCATACCAAAAAGTGGTCAAACTGTCTTTATTTGTAGATGACATGATTGTCATGTGAAAATCATTAGGAATGTACATAAGAACTATTAGAATTAATAAGCAAATTTGGCAAGGTCATAGGACTCAAAGATAACATACAATAAAATCAATTATATTTCTATATATTAGCCACAAACAATTGGAATATGAAACTTAAAAAACAATAACTTTACAATAGCATTAAAAAACATAGAAAATAGCTTCCAGTCAAAATGGCAGAATAGATGGTCCCCAGTGTCACTCTCTCCCACAAATCAACCAATTTAAAACTATTAAAAGCAATGACAGCCAAGCTGGGCCGCTAGAGCTCGGGGGAAGAGAAGGAGAGACCTACGGAGTGCATGAAGGCAGGAGAAGCCACAATGAGAGAAAGAAAGGATGGCTCCAACCATTTCGAATCCCAGCTGCTTCAAGGCTGGAGCTGGTGAGCACACGGATCTAAGGCTGGCAAAAGCTGCAGCTGTGGCATTCCTATGAAGTTGCTTGGAAGCAGCAGGGGAAAAGAGGGTCTTCGTGGCCCTCAGGCCAGCAAGACCACTAATGGAGTTCCCACGGACCCACATAGGAGAGAAGAGCCAAAACAACTGAAAAAAGGAGCCTCTCAGAGGCCCATGAGTCACTGCAAAGGACTAGCACTCTACCCATCCCATGGGAAGTGTTTGGAGTGTGGGTAGTGGGGGAGACGGGCCCAGCAGGGGCACGGCACCTGGACAGCTGATCTGCCCTCCAATCAGCACAGGCCCACTCTGTGTAGATTGGTCAGGAATACAAAACTGAAGGGGGAGCAGTTTGCTGAAAAGACTCAGGTCTAGACCAGAGTTTCCACACAACTCATGTGTACTGAACCTCACAAGACCCAGAAGTACCTATAAAGTCAACCATTAAAACCTGAGCTGCACAAAAAGCCTTTCCCAGGGAATCAGCAGCAAAGCAGCAATTTAGCTCAACCACAGAGCTCAAGTCCTGGTCCCCACAGGAAGTTCCCCCCCTTTTAGAACTAAGCAAAGGACAACAAATTAGTTCCAGCACAGAGTTCAAGTGGTGGGAACAGCAAATAATCCAACACAGAACTGAAAGAAAAAACAAAGTACCCACAACCAGAGACAAAATTTGATATTAACTAGTAAAGGTCTCATATCACCAAAGAACAGCAATAAAACCTAGAAGGACCAGAAGCCCCCTGGGCTCCCAAGCCAGGGAGGGAGGAGGGCCAGGGGCCTCAGCCATGCCCCCGATACCCACAACCAGCCCAGAGACAACCACCAAACTGCTACAGGAAGTCCAGGCTTCCGAGCCAAGGCAGTGGGGGGCCAAGAGCCTCGACCACGCCGCCGTGACACCCACAACCAGCCCAACAATGACCACTAAACCACTGCTGGAAGCCCCTCGTCTCCCAAGCTGGTTAGTGAGGGGCTGAGGGCTTCAGCCACACACCCCCCCTGACATCTGCACCCAGCCCAGCAATGACCAAGCCACCACTATAAGTACCCTGGTCTCCTCTGCAAGAATGAGGGGGGTGCCACAGGCCTCAACCACGCCCCTCACTATTTCCTTCCCCCTTCTCCTGTCTCCCTCCCACCCAACTGCTCTGCAACAACATCTTAGAATGTAAAAGAAAGTAACATTAATAAATAAACTTGAAAAAATAAAATAAAGCAAAAACATAGAAAACTTAGGAATAAAATGAACAAAAGATGTGCAAGATCTGGCCCTGAAATTACAAAACACTGCTAAGATAAAGTAAAAATGAGCTAAATAAATGGAAAAATACATTACATACATGGACTGGAAGATTCAATATTGTCAGTTTTTCCCAAATGGATCAGTAGTTTCACAATCTCAATCAAAATCCCAACAGTCTTTGTTTTTTGTAGCAGTTAAGAAGCTGATACTGTAATTTATATAGAAAAGCAAAGAATCTAGAAGTGACAAACCAATCTCGAAATTTGCCAGATTTCAAGGCTTTCTATTTAGTTATATAATCAAGACAATATGGTACTGGCACAAAGACCAAAAAATAGATCAATGGTACAGAATAAAGAATACAGAAATAGATCTACACAACTTATTTTTGACAAAGAAACCAAGGCACATTAGCTGAGAAAAAAGTTTAAACTAAGGTGCTGGAACACTAAATAAACATAGAAAAAAAATGAATCTCATTCCTACCTCACAGCACACACACAAAAATTTAATTTAAAAAGGACCATAGTAAATGCAAAAGCTAAAATCATAAAACTTCTAGTAGAAAATACAGGAGAATCTCTTGCAACCTTGGGATAGGCAAAGATATATGAAAAGACACAAAAAATTAATCATAAAATTAAAAATGGATAAATTAGACTTTACCAAAATTAGAAATGTCTGTTCATCTAAAGATGACATGAAGAAAATGAAAAAGCAGTCCACAGACTCGGAGAGAATATTCACAAAACATCTCTCTGACAAAGGATTGTGTTTGGAGTATATAAAGAATTCTTACAAATCAGTGAGAAAAAAAAAGACAATCCAATTAAAAATGGACAAAAGAGTGAAATAAACACTTCACAAAAAAGATATAAGAATGACCACTAAACACAGAGGTGCTAAACATCTTAGTCACCAGGAAAATACAAATTAAATCATTAAGAGATACCATCTTATATCTGTTACAATAGCTAAAATTAAAATGACAACTCCAAATGCTGACAAGAACTTGAATAAATTGCTGGTAAAAGTGTAAAATACCATTTTGAAAAGCTGTTTCTTATAAAGTTAAAAATACATCTAACCTACGGCTTAGCAATTTTATTCCTAGGTATTTACCTAAGAAAAATAAAAACAAATACCCACAAGAAGACTGGTATAAGAATATTCATAGAAAACAACCCAATCAACCATTAAACAGGAGAATTAATAAACAAATTGAGATATCCTCATACAATAAAAATCTATTCAACAATAAAAAGGAATATACCACTAATACACATAACAATATGGATAGATCTCAAAAACATAATGTTGAGTGAAAAAAGCCAGAAACAAAAAAGTACATGCTGTGTAATTTCCCTTTATACAAATTCAAGAACAGATAAAGCAATCTATGGTGACAAATTAAGAGTGGCTATTTGCCTATGTGGGGTGGAGATTGACTGATAGGGGGCAGGGGAAACAAAGAAACAATGTGAGGTGATGGAAATGTTCCATATCTTGACTGGGGTGAGGAGTACACCAAAACACACAGAATTTACACTTCAGACCTGCACATTTCACTGTGTGTAAATTTTACCCTTGGGGTTTTTTGTTTGTTTGTTCGTTTGTTTTTAATTTAATTTTATTTTATCAATATACAATGTGGTTGATTTTTGTGTTCCTTTACCGAATCCTCCCTCCCCACTCCCGCCCATCAACATCATATCTGTTCGCTTGTCTTAACAACTTCAAGGAACTGTGATTGTTGTGTCTTCTTCCTGTCCCCATCCCCAGTTTGTGTATGTATGTATGTATGTATGTATGTATGTATTTATTTATTTATTTTTAGCTCCCACAAATAAGTGAGAACATGTGGTATTTCTCTTTCTGTACCTGACTTAACCTGACCTCTCTCCATATGGGAGGTTCATTTTATTAAGGATTTGAGGGCATGAATACCTCTGCCAACATTGTTATTATGACCCTACACACTAAAAATGTTCATGGCATATTCTGCACTTTGGAAAACTGCCTGTTAGTTATTGAGGATTTTTTAGTTCATGTAAAAGGGACCAACTCTTGGCTCATGAGATGAGTAATTCAACAACTTCCTCAGGGCTTCTAAGGAATCCAGTAAAGGAGGTTATACTCCATCCTAGTGCCTCTTGCTCTGGCTATGAATATGTGTTTAATCTACATTGATCGTGATACTCTCTTACAAAGGCAATTGTAAAGAAATTTATAACTCTGAAGAAGGCCCTTTGTGATGTGGCCCCTGCCTAAATTTCCAGCCTCATTTCTTGATATTCTTTACCTTGCACCCTCAACCACAGCAATACTGAACGCTTGCAATTCTCTAAGCATACCATGCCAGTTCTTATAGCACACAGATATTCAATGCTATACTCAACTTACAACATGTAAAATCAGTCTGTTTCAATTAAAAACAAAACTATGCCATTTCTTGCTTCTGTACCTTCGTAAGAACTGTTCCATAGCCCTACAAGTTCTACCCGTCCCTTAACAGGTAATTAGACTCCTAATCCATTAAGAGGAAGCTCAAGCATAACCTCTTGTTCAAAGGCCTTCCCCCATCACTCCAGACAGGTAGTCACTCCTTCCTCTGGAAATCTGCTGCATTGTGTACATGACACCACAACAAATACTACAGAACAACATTTTTATAGCAACTGTTTATTTCCTTGTCTATTTCCCACTAAATCTTTCTGAGAAAGAAAAATCTCATCCTCTCAGATATATTCCAAATGCTTGGTACAGAACGTGGCACAAAGGAATCACTTAAAATATATTTGCTGACTGAATGTCTAACGTCTGAATATAAAAGCACAGTCCTAAGATTTGATATTTTTTATTGATATCAGTGAGAGATTAACGGAAATATTGACACGATAGTTTTCTATATTTACAACTGCAAAATATTATGTCAAAACAAAAGTCACATAAATTTTAGACCACTCATTCAGGTAGGAAAACATACAATTTTTTACCAACAATTTTATCAGAATTCTAAAAATGATATGCATTATCAACCCAAAGGAGAAATCAACAAAACAGCCTGTTACTTTAAGAGGGAAAAAGTGCTGCCTAAAACACATTGGTACTATGCAAACAACCTTGTCAAATGGTAAAGACTTTAAAAATAAAAATGATTCATGACCATAATTAATGTATGACTTCAGCTATTTGGCTCTCACTGCCCCAGACGCTTTCTGATCTTACCTTAGGGGCTTAAAACACACAGACAGAGTCACATTTCCTCCAATCTTCTACGTTATCCAAATAGACTTTCAGAGCCCCTGCTATATCAAGACAGAGCTAATAATGTCCCCCTTTCAAATCCAATAGGAGAATAAAAGTGTGAAGTGTTTAGGCTTTTAAAAATAATGGGGGACATCCTGATTCCCCTGGGGGTAAGAAGGTAAAAGACTGACAAGAAAAGAAAACAACTGCTTTACCTCTAAACTAGCTGGCCAGTTTCAGAAAAACGTTTCTGATTTTGCAAACTATAAAAAGAATCTATAAAGAAAGATAACATAATCATCTAGACATCTGGGTGACTGGTCAATACTAACATTGGCTTCCCTATCTGAAATAAGTCACATCATCAGTAGTGCTGGGGAGGAGAGATCAAGTAGCTATAGGATAGGTATTCTGGTGATAGCAAATAGGTGCATCCATATTTTTTAATATAATTTGAGATAACAATAAATTGAAACTGGGCTAAAAAAGTGATTTGAGGCTAGATATTGCTGTAAATGTAAAGATACATTGAATAAAAGGTATAATGTCAACTTTTTATATTTTTTTCAAATAAATATCAGTAAAGATTAATTGAGACTATAACAATCACATATTAACAATAATCTCAATAAAGGAGAAGTTAGAAGACAATTTTTGTCTACTTAATACTGATCATATATCTAAAATGCTGCATTCAAGTTTAAGACTGAAAATGACTAATTAGAACACATAGAAAGGTAGTACAGTACAGTCTCCTATGGCTTGCAGGGAGAGAGAAAAGGGGAGAAGAAAATACAGGAAAGACAGGAATCTGCTGAGACAAGTAGACACCTTATCATTAATGGCTTTGTATTCCAAATGAAGGAGATTAGATTTTTATTCTGAAGAAATTAGGAAACCACTAAAAATTTTTAACCTGGAAAAGATTTAATTACATTTGCACTTTAGAAAGACCTTTCTGGGGCTGGCCCGGTGGCGCACTGCTACAGTGCACTGCTTGGGAGTGTGGCGGCGCTCCCGCCAAGGGTTTGGATCCCACGTGCAGACTGGTTCCCGCTCACTGGCTGAGCGAGGTGCGGGTGCGACACCGAGGGTTGCGATCCCGTTGCCGGTCCCGGTCCGGGCGCGACACTGAGGGTTGCGATCCGTTGCCGGACACGAAAAAAGACAAAAAGGAAAAAAAAAGAAAGACCTTTCTTCTTGTAGTAATGGAATAGGATAAAGAGAAAAAAGACTGCAAACAGGAGGGCTAGTATAAAGTTATTGCAACAGTCTAAGCAACAGATGACACTGTCCTAAATTAAAATAATGACAGGAATGATGGTGTAAATGTGAAAAGTGAGAGAGGGAAGAGATTAAAAAAAAAAGATACCTGAGAACAAATTTCTAACATCAAGATGAAAGAGAAGACATCACTACAGATCCTATAGATATTTAGAGGGAATTAAGGGAAAACTGTGAAAAACTCTATGCCAATAAATTCAGCATAGATGAAATAGTCAAATTGTTTAAAAACCAAAAGTTTCTAAACAAACAAACAAACAAACAAAAAAGAAGAAAATCTAAATAACATTCTCTGTTAAAGAAATTAAATTTGTAATTAAAAACCTTCTCATAGGGCTATCTGGTTAGCTCAGTTGGTTAGAGCATAGCCTTATAACCTCAAAGTCACAGGTTCGGATCCCTGTACCTGCCAGCTGCCCCACCAAAGTAAAAAAAAAAAAAATTTTTAAAGCAAAATAAGAAAATATAAACCTTCTCACATGGAAAATTCTAGACTCAAACAGCTTCACAGGTAAAATGTCAGCTATATCAAAAATCTTTCAGAGAAGAAGAGAAAACACTTTTCAATTTGTTTTGAGGCCAGCATAATCCTAACACCAAAACATAACAAGAGCACTACAAAAAAAGAAAACTACAGAACAATAGCACACATGAACATAAATGCAAAAATCATTAACAAAATATTAACAGACTCTAACAATGTATGAAAAGGATAACACATCTTGATCAAGTGGGTGTACGTGAGCAGTGCAAGGTTCGTACAACATCTGGAAATCAATCAATGACAGAATGGAGGATAATAATCATATGGTTATTTTAAAAGATGCCCCCCCAAAAAGTACTTAAAAAATTCAATACCTGTTAATGATTAAAAATAAAACCCTTAACAAAGTAGGGAAAAGGGGGAACTTCCTCAAACTGATAAAAGATTTATACAAAAAATCTACAGCTAATATTATGCTTAAGATCAGGAACAAGGCAAAAATGTCCACTTTCATCTTCTATTCAGGAGCTGGATAGTTAGCTCACTTCGTTTGAGCGTAGTGCTAATAACACCAAGGTCAAGGGCTCTGATCTCCATACCAGCCAGACACCAAAAACAAACAAAGCAAAACAAAACAAAACAAAAAACACCAAACAACAGCCACCACTCTATCGAACAATGAATGTCCTTGAGGTCCCAACCATTACAATAAAGCAATAAAAAAAACAAAAGTAAGCTGGCCTGTTAGCTCAGGTGGTTAGAGCATGGTGCTGATAACATCAAGGTCCAGTACAGATTCCTATACTGGCCAGCAAAAAAAAAAAAACGTCATACATACAGGAAAGGAAGAAGCAAAACAATGCCTGTTCACAGATGCTATCTGTGATTGTGTACATAGAAAAATCTAAAGAAACCTACAATCCAACTACTAGAACTAATAAATAAATTTAGTAAATTGCAAGATTCCAGATTAATATACAAATATCACTTGGTGTTTCCATATAATATCAACAAATAACTAGTAATAAATCTAATGAAAGATGTGAAAGACCTGTATACTGAAAACCATAAAACACTAAAGAACACCTAAATAAATGGAGAAATATATCACATTTCATGGATTGGAAGCCTCAATTGTTAAGAGATCAGGTGTCCCTAAATTTATCTATAGCCAAAGCAATCCCAATCAAAACCCAACAGCCTTTTTTTTTTTTGTAGAAATTTACAAGATGATTCTAAAATTAATATGGAAATACAAATGACCTAGAGTAGCCAAGAAAATATTGAAGAGCAAAGTTGGAGGGCTTATGCTATCAGATTGTATGATTTAGAGCCTTGGGGTCTCAGGAAACATGGTGGTGGAAGAGAGTGAACCGCCCACGCCCCATGACGGCAGGATCCCAGAGGCCACCAGCAAGAAGAGGAACTCAGAAAGCCTGATGGTGAGTCAGAATCTCTGGGGTCCTTGCTTGCGCCAGGGGTAGCTGCTACTACCCAGGTGGATTGCTCTGAAGGATTGCTGAGACCTTGAAGGGGACTCTCATAATACGTGCACTGAGGTTTGGAGTGCGCGCAATTTTGTGAAATTTACAAAATCCTCCCAAGGAAGAAGCCGCTCTGGGAAGAAGCCGCCTGGAGCGGCCGCCACTCAGCACCCGGACACCACAGCTGCTGCCCTCAGCCCCGGGCCGGGCTGCGCAGCCCCGCCACCGGGACTCGGGGTCCAGCGACAGCGGTATCTGCCAAGGAGGGGGCTGTCATCGCCCCGGCCCCAGGCGCCGCTGGAACTGCAAGCCGAAGAGAGACTGAGTAGGCTGCGGCACGAACAGGAGCCAGGAGCGCCAGGGGCAGCGAGAGGTGGCCGGGGCGGCTCTGGCTGTGGAGGCTGCCGCGGGAGGTCAATGCGGAAGAGCAATGCAGGAGCGCAACGCGGGAGCGCAACACGGGAGCGCAACGTGGGAGCGCAACGTGGGAGCTGAGACTCTCTGGAGGGAGCGGTGTGAATGCCCCGCCATCTTCCCAGTAGTCAATTTTGGACTTGCCTGACACTGGTGTCCAACTGAGTAATCACTGAGGTAGCCATACCAAATTGGCAACCCCAACAAAACCTTAGTCAGGCAATAGTGTCAAACCTGTG
>NW_007727584.1:169303-220693 GCF_000696425.1 Galeopterus variegatus | reverse complement strand
AAAAAAAAAAAAAAAAAAAAATCTGGGAGAGGGGAGAAGACTTACCAACTACAACTCCTTGAAATTGATACAACAAGCAAACAGAGAGGACACTGTTGGGTGGGAGGCGGGAGAGGGAGGAGGGAGGGGGTTTTTCGTAATGGGCCACAATAATCAAACCCATTGTATATCAGCAAAATAAAATTACAAAAAAAAAGATTTTATGATTTATATGAAAGCTACAGTAAGGCAGTATCAGTTACATGAGACTAAACAAATATCAATGAAATATAATTCGGATTTTTAAAATAGACATTATATAGATTCATATATAATGAATTTTTAAATTTACAAACAACACTAAAATTACTGAATATCTACATAAGAAAAAAACAAACCTCTATCTCACCTTATACAAAGAAATTAATTTGAGATGGATCAGAGTCCAAAATGTAAAAGCTAAAACTATAGCACTTCTAGAATAACATGCAGAAAAATATAGTCATGACCCTAGACTAGGCAAAAATTTATTAAATAGGACACCCATCAAAGGACATAGACTGGGAGAAAACATTTGTATACACAAGATGTGTATTTGTGTGTATGTGTACACATCTGTCAAAGAACTTGTATACAGAATCCACAAAGAACTCCTACAAAGCAACAATAAAAATACAAACAACTCAATAAATAAGAATGGGCAAAATATTTGAACAAACACTTCACAAAAGAAGATATGAGAATGGCTGATAAGCACATGAAATGGTGCTCAATATCTTTAGCCATTATAGAATTAAAAATAAAAAATAAAAATAGTACAAGTCTATTACACAAAATACTACAAGTAAAAAATACTATAAGCCTATTATAATGGCTAGAATTTATGAAACTGACAATACCAAATGTTGGCCAGAAGTAGAGCAACTGGAACTTCCAAATATTGCTGACAGGAATGCAAAACTGTACAACTACTTTGGAAAACTGCATGGCAATATCTAATAAGTTAAACATATACCTCTTGTATGAGCTGGCAGCTTCATTCTTAGGTATAACTGGAAAAAAACTGAAAGCCTGTGACCATAAAAGACTCTGTTCTCTCTCATTCTCACAGTCTTGTGTAAGGTGTTTCTATCAGGTCTATTAATAATAGCCAAAAAGTGGAAACAACCAAATGTCCATCAACAGGATAATGGGTAAGCAAATTGTAGTATATTCATAGAAGGAAATACCATTCAGCAATAAAAAGAAATAAACTATCACTCTATAAAAAACATGGATAAATTTCAAAAAATGTATGTTAAGCAAAAGAGGCCAGAAGCCAAAAGAATGCAATGTATGACTTCATTTATAAGAAGTTCAAGAACAAGAAAAGCTAATAAATGATGAGCCAGTAAGCAAAGTGTTTGACTCAGCCAGGGATGAGAGTGAAGGTGTCAGAACAACTGGCAAAGGTAAATAAAGGAACTTTCTGGATACTGAAAATATTGTATATTTTATTTGAATGATGACAATATGAATGTACACATTTATCAAAGCTCATCAAACTGTACACTTAAGTTCTCTACATTTTACTTTATGTAAATTATACTACAAAAGAAAAAGAAAAAAGAATGATCACTGGTTAATGGCTCAGGAAACCAGGAAAAATGATGATGATATCTTTCAAGATGGGGGACACAGGAGTTCTATTTTCAGTTTGAGGTACCTGTGCAACAGCCTAGAGTGTTGAATACAAGGATCTGGAGCTCAGGAGACAAATCTTGGCAAGAGATAAAAATGTGGCAACCATTAGCACACAGATGGTTATTAATTCTACAAAAGTGAATGAGTTCACCCAGGAAAACTGTGAGAATTAGAGAATAGAGCCTAGAACAGAATCTGGAGGAACATTAACATTTAAGGTATTAGAAAAAAAGAAATAAAAACCTGCATAAAATTTTGAACCAAAATATCCAGAGAAGTAGAAGGACAGCTCAGAAAGTTGGTATTATAGCAGTTAAAGAAACAATGTCTCAAGGAAGGAATGACCACTGTCACAAAATCAAGTAAACTATGGCCTGGATGCTACCTTCATATTTAGCAATAAGGACTTGATTAAAGCCATTTCAAGTCTGTTCACTTCTCTCCAAATCTACTGCCACCATCATCTTTTACCTAGCCAATAGCTTCCTAACTATTTCTCAGTTTCAACGCTTGCTCTTTTCAATTCCATTCTTTACTTAGCATGAAAATATTCCTATACTTTATTTGCTCAGTTACCAATTGTAGCTTATCTGCCCAAACAGCCTCTGGAATACCTGCCTTATAATGCTATGTACATATATCCATAGTTTGATGTCACCTAAATCACTATGTGCATTGTAACACATCAACTATCTTCCTATGAAAAGAAGGAAACAGGACGTAAAGACTAAAGACTTTGCCTCAATCAGTAACACAGTCCAGGACTCCAAGTTTTTCTTCCAATAAGCTAAAAGAGATTTTTTTAAAGTTTTTAGTTATATTGCGATTACAGAGGCTTTGACGCATCTAAGATTAAATTCCCTTAGAGATAACTAGAAATATCACAATCTACAAACTTACAATTAAAAGATCAGTGTTGTCTAACGGCGCTATTCCTAACCCCTTTATCTTTTTTTTTTCTTTCCTTTTTTGTCTTTTTTCGTGACCAGTAACGGGATCGCAACCCTCGGTGTCACGCCCACACCACGCTCAACCAGTGAGCGGACCGGTCTGTATATGGGACCCGAACCCTTGGCGGGAGTGCCGCTGCCACGCTCCCAGGCGCCGCACTCTTCCGAGTGCACCACCGGGCCGGCCCCAAAAGAAGAGAAAGATTTTTTTTTTCCTTTTTGTCTTTTTTCATGACCGGTAATGGGATCGCAACCCTCGGTGTCGCGCCCGCACCACGCTCAACCAGTGAGCGGACCGGTCTCTATATGGGATCCGAACCCTCGGCAGGAGCGCCACTGAGCTCCCAAGCACCGCACTCTACTGAGTGCGCCACCAGGCCAGCCCACCCCTTTATCTTTCTTTATCTCTGATAGACACTAAATGTTTGAGATACTGGCTATGGTTTGAATGTGGTCCCCAAAAGTTCATGTGTTAGACACATGAACTTAATCCCGAATGAAACAGTGTTGGGAGGTAGGGCCTAATAAAAGGTGACTGACTGAATGAATGAATGAATGTCATTTTAACAAGAGTGAGTTGGGGCTGGCCCTGTGGCTCACTTGGGGGAGTGCGGTGCTGGGAGCACAGTGGTGCTCCCTCCGTGGGTTCGGATCCTATATAGGGATGGCCGGTGTGCTCACTGGCTGAGCGCAGTGCAGGCAACACCAAGCCAAGGGTTACAATCCCCTTACTGGTCAAAAAAAAAAAAAAAAAAAGAGTGGGTTGTTATAAAGTAAGTTTGGCTCCTTGTGCCTCTGTCTTGCAAGCTCACTTCTGCCCTCCATCTTCCACCATGGGATGAACCTCAACAGGTGTTGGTACCAGGCTCTTGGATTTCCCAGCCTCCAAAACCATGAACCAAATAACTTTCTGTTCATTATAAATTACCCTGTCTCACGTATTCTGTTATAGCAACAGAAAATGGACTACTCTAGGCCCTCTAAAAGCTAGTGTTTGATTGCTTATACAGTTCCTTTCACTATGTAATGTATCTAAAGTACTTCTAGCCATGTTGATTACATCTACTATCGATGATAAAATTTTTTCTGGTGACTAAAAGGGCTGTGATCTACATTTTTTTCCACACTAAATACAATTTTCAACATTTTTTTAGGATTCTATTCAAATAAGTCTAGACTCCATGATAGTCATGAATCACCAGAACTGTTAACTGACAGCAGTATCACATTATACTAGTGCCTGCTTTTTCTCTCATTCTCCCCACCCATATTCAATCACCTAAACCTGTTGATTCTTCTTTCCCAATACTCTTATTTACATCATTTCTTTTTAATTATTCCCACTATAAGCACTCCAGTTCAGCATTAATAAAAGGCTTTCCTCTTTCTAATCTCTGCCCTCTTCAATCCATTTAAAATATTGCCATCAGAATACTCTTCCTAAAACACAGTTCAGTAGTGTCCTACAGAAAATCAAAACCCTAAAATGTGGCTCAGGAGTTCTTTCAATTCTTAGTGTATCAATAATTAGGATGACTGCAGGCAAATTAGAGCTCATTATACAAAAAACCAGGGCCAGATACTACAACTAAATGATTACAAATTCTAAAATTCTATGATTACATGTTATTTTTTGCTTGAAAACATTCCATGACTATTTAAATACATATTAAAACTCCATAGTTTTAGCTGGCAATTCAAAATCCAATAAAATCTAGCTTAGGCATAATAATATTTATATTTATAAAACCCTAAGGCCTAATACTGTGTTCGGCACACAGAATATATTTATTTAATAAATCATTATTGAATGAATAAGCATTTATTTAGTGCTTGCTATGTGCCAGTCACTGGGCTAAAAACTTGAAGTGCATATTTCATTTTATCCTAACAAAAATCCATAGACTTTGCACATCATAATTCCCATTCTACATGTGAAAAAACTGAAGCTATTAAGTGGCAGGATCAGGATTCAAACCCAGGTTTGTCTAACTCCAAAGCTCCTGGTCATCACTGCAGCTCTCATTTTTCACCCATAAATCCTTCATTCCCAAGTTAATCTTGCCAGTATCTCCCCAACAAACCTCAGTATCAGTAAGACCTTATGTATTAATTACATTTTTAGTTTCCAAAGTGCTCTTTTCTCAGACACATTCTCTAGGTCGAATCTTCCAAATACTTGGGTCTCAATTCAGTGCTCCTCATATCTCACCAGGTTGCACTTTTTCCTTCCATTATTTTACTATGCTACTCACAATATACTTCATGTTTGTATCTCAACTATATCTTCCCCTGCTTTCTATCCTACTAGGTCTGTGATAGGCAAAATTCTAAGATCCTCCCACCCCAACCAACATTCTCACCCTCTGGTGTACACACCAGGTATAATCCCCTCCCCTTGGGTATTAGCAAGACTAGTGAACATGATAGGATATTATTCCTGTATTATGCTACTTTACAAGGTGAAGGGATCTGGGGGATATAATAGTGGGACATAATTAATGTACCAAATCAGCTGACTTTGAGTTAATCAAAACAGAGTTTAGCTGGGTGCTAAGGACTGAATTGTGTCCCCCCAAAATTCATATGTTGAATCCCTAACCCTCAAAATAACTGTATTTGGAGATAGGCTTTAAGGAGGTATTTAAGATTATATGAAGCCATAAGAGTGGGGTCCTATTCCTATAGGACTGGTGGCCTTATAAGAAAAGGGAGAGAGAGAGAGAGATCTCTCTCTCCACATATATGCACCAAGGAAAGGCTGTGAGGACACAGTGAGAAGGTGGCCACCTGCAAGCCAGGAAGAGAGCCCTCACCAGAAACTGAACTGTCTGGCACCTGATCTCAGATTTTTATCTTCAGATCTGTAAGAAAATAAATTTCTGTTGTTAAAGCCACCAAGTCTATGGTATTTTGTTATGGCAGCCCAAGCTCATATACTGGGTAGGTCTGATCTAATCAAGTGAGCACTTAAAAGGGACTGGCCCTGCCTGAAAAAAGAGATTTGAAGCATGAGAAGGCCTATGGAAGGGGCCATGTGGCAAGAAACTGCAGGCAGCCTCTAAGGAGCTAACAGCAGCCCCCAGAGGACAACAGAGCTGTAGTCCTATACAAGAGTTCACAAGGAAGTGAACTCTGCCAACAACCACAGGAGCTTGAATAAGGACACTGAGCTCCAGAAAGGAATACAACAGCTGACACCATGATTTCAGACATGGGAGACCATGATCAGAAAACCCAAGTTAGCTGTACCCAAATTTCTGACCTAAAGAAACCACCAGGCAATAAATGGGTACTGTTTTTTTTTTTCCTTTTTGTCTTCCTTCGTGACCGGTAACGGGATCGCAACCCTTGGTGTCGCGCCCACACGGCGCCCAACCAGCGAGCGGACAGGTCTCTACATAGGATCCGAACCCTTGGCAGCGCTCCCACGCTCCCAAGCGCCGCACTCCACCGAGTGAGCCACTGGGCCGGCCCATGGGTACTGTTTTAAGCCACTAAATTTATGATGATTTATTATGAAGCAACAGAAAACTAATATATTCTTTCAATCCAAATCTTTACTACCCTTCTTTCAAAGCCAGCTCAAATATCATCTCTTTATGATTCCACTTACTAAGCACATGATTACATTAGTGAAGATAACACCCACACTTTATAAATATTTAGCCTAATCGCTTATTGATAAGCTTTAACTTTATTTACTCACCATATCTTCACACTGAGCAATTTCTATGTTGCTAATACTGAGTCTAGTGTTGAAAGAAAAAATATTGGGAACAGTCTATGTTCTCCAGAAGCATACAATTTATTTACATATTCGTATGATAAACATTTATAAGGGCTAAATGTCAGCCCTGTTAGATAATGAAAATACAGAGATCAGAAATATCCTTATCTTCGCAATGTTCAAATTTTGTGGAGAAATAGATATGTAAACAATTGTAATAGTATGCTATGTGCTATAATAGAGGTATACATAGGGTAAGGGCTGATCATAAAGAGGAACATATCTTCTAGGTGTGGAACTGAGCAGAAGCAAAGGTATTCTAGTGGAAGGCAAAAACTAAGCTGACATTAGAAGGAATAGTAGTATGTAGCTAGGTAAAAAGGGAGAAAGATATTCCAGACAAAAGGAAAAGCAAGTACCAAAATAAAGAAAAAGGTAGCATAAGATTTTCAAGATCTTCAAATAGTTTAGAAAGGCTGGAGCACGGGGTCATATGGGAGTGGATGGCAAGAGATGAGGTAAAAAAGTAAGCAAAAGTCAGATTATGCCAGTCAACCTGGCATATCAGGCTGAGTTTTATTCCCAAGGCAATGGAATAAGTTTTAAACTGAGAGACCTAACTAAATGTATATTTTAAATTTAAGACTATTTGGGATGCAATGTGAAAAGACCAGGGTACCTCCAGGTACAAAACAGACCTAAAAATTAATTTTGGAAGAGGAGAAACTCAAGTAGAAGCCCAGGAATAGTTAATATTTGATAAGAGTACTTCCTTATCTGAGTTTTGGTACCCCCCAATTTCACAAGGAGCATGACTCTATCTAGACCCTATACCATGCTGTAATCACATGTTTACTAGCTTTCTCCAACACTGTATTCTACACTCCTCAGAAACCTAGACCTTTATCTTAACTAGTGTTGTGCTCCTGAGCTTCCCTACAGTACCTCACACATACAGGCCTTCAGTAATAGAGCTTCAATAAGTATTACTTCCCTTCACTCCCTCAGAAATAGAGAAAGGCCTATCTCATCCTACTCTTAGACCCTCACAACACAGTATACAATAAATAAGAGATGATATTTTAAGATTTCTTCTATTTTTCTCAGATTCTATGAAATATTTGTTGACTGACAAACTTGTTTTCTTATAAGTGTATCAACTGTAGGAAAACTCCTGGAAAACTGCCTCGAGAACAGTTTGTAAAGTTTGCAAAGCAGAAAATGTCTATCATTTCTCATTCCAGACATTACCTGTCTATCAATATAACCCAACTTTTCCTGGCAGACACATCCTACTGATTATTGACTTGACTATAAACTAAATGTTCTACCTCTTTTTTTAGTCAGGCTGTTGCCCATAAGTCAAGCCTCCTTCTTTTCATATATTTGGATTTTAGGACTCAAGTATAAGACTATACCTTCACCCCAATTAAATTTCATCTTGAAATTTAAGATGAGCTGAATATATGCACATATTCTACCTTTCCAATCCCCAGAGATCTTCTTATATACTGATTCCATTATGAAAAAATCATCATCTCTATAATCTCTACATTTTCATTGCATCAGTCAGTAAGTTTTCTATCCCTTTGTTCAGATTCAGAGATTGTAATATCTTCAGGGGGAAGAACCATGTCTCCCTTGTTCACCATTATATCCCCAGCATATTGTACAGTTTCTAAAATGTAGTACTCAATAAGCATTTGGCAGGTGAGTAATTTAATGAATGGATATGTTGAACAAGACTAGATCAAAAAGAGCCCTATGCATGGCTGCTAAAACTTTCCCTCTAGGTTGATAGCAAGTAATTAAGCACTTACCAATCTATCTTTTCTGTCATTTAGTTTATACTTCTTCATCTTGCTTTCAAAGCTATCATGACATACCTTGTCAAACACTTTATTGGAGTTATCTGTATCTAGAAATCTAATTAGCCTTTCAAAATGGATACATTAGTTTGAGATAACTCGTTCGTGGGAAAGGCTCACTAAAGAAGATGGAATTTAAGCTTCAATTTCAAAGAACAGTAGGTAGGACTCTGATAGTTTGATGCAAGCAAAAAGCCATTTAGGGTATTGGAAGTAGCTTTTCAAAGTCATTAAAGGAGCAGAGTGCAGTGCTTGTTCAGAACAGAAAGTGTGTGGTGTGCTTAAGAGTCCATAAGAATAATGTCAAGAGAAGCAGGCTGGGAAGGTTGCTCAGAGCTACATTGCTGAGGACTTCAAATGTCTAAGAAATCTTTTCCATCTCTACAACACCTACAGCAGTCTAAGACTCATGGGAATCACTAAAAAACTTGTGGATGGGTTTATTAAGATCAGGAGTTTAACCAAAAAGTCTACTTCGACATTCCTCTGTCTAGACCATGCACATAGTTGAGAAGAACACATAGTCTCATGGTAACTGCATCAAATAAAACAGAATACTATTGCTACTTATAAAATTAACATACTTTCATAGAAAAGTAAATGGTAGCATCATGGGTGGGAAAGTTCTATTGAGGAAATGGTAGGTGGTGTGAAAGCATGTGATAATGAGTGTGTCAGGTCTAACCAAGATCTACCCTCAAAAACTAACAATACTGATGAAGCAACAGTTATAGAACAATAATCAATTCTTTGTGTTTCTAATTTACATCTTAAATAACTCATTTCAAGCAAGAAGAACCACATTTGGCATAAAAGCAGGCTAAATCATTCCCAGATGTTTTCATAATACCACTCATGTGGATTTTAACAAGTTTAATATAAAATGTATTCATACAATAAACACACTTGAGGATGTACACAGAAAAGTACTTAGGAATTAGAAACAAGAAAGGGAATAAACTACAGATAAAGACAAGATTTTTAAAATTTAAAAGGAATACCATATACAACTTTATGCAATATTTAAAAACAAAAAAAAAACAAAACAGGAAAAGTCGATGATTTTCTAGCAAACTATAAAGTACAAAATTGTCTCCATAAGAGGCTGAAAACCTGAACAGATCAATAACCACAAAGAAACTAAAAAGGCAACCAAAGCAGGAAGGGGGAGGGTTGTAGACCCTGATAATTTTATAGGTACTATAGTTTGAATGTTCATCCCCTTCAAAACTCATGTTGAAATTTAATCGCCACTGTAATAGTATTGGAAAGTGGAACCTTTAAGCAGTATTTAGGTCATGAGGACTCCATCCTCATGAATGGATTAATGCCATTATCTTGGGAGTGGGTTCATTATCACAGGAGTGGATTTATTTTAAGGGCAAGTTTGGCCTCCTCCTCCTCCTTGCCCTCTCTTTACCCTTTTGCCAGTGATGCCTTCCACCATATTATGACACAGCAAGAAGGCACTCACCAGACGTTGGCATCTTGATCTTGGACTTCCTAGCCTCCAGAACTGTGAGAAATAAATTTCTGTTCATTATAAGTTGCCCAATCTCAGGTATCCCATTATAGCAGCACAAAATGGACTAAGACAGAAAATTGGTACCAGGAGTGATGTGTTGCTATAACAAATACCTGAAAATGTGAAAGCAGCTTTGGCACTGGGTAATGGGTAGAAGCTAGAAGAATGTGGAGGAACAGGCTAGAAAAGGTCTAGATTGTTGTAAATGGAACACTAAGGGTGTTTCTGGTGCAAACTAAGAGGAAAAGATCTGTAGGAAAGTCTGAATTTCTTAGAGACTATCTGAGTGGTTGTGACCAGAATGCTGGTAGAAATATGGACAGTAGGGCCGGCCCCATGGCTCACTCAGCTGGGAGCGCTGACACTGCGGGTTTGGATCCTATATAGGGATGGCCGGTGTGCTCACTGGCTGAGTGTGGTGCAGACAACACCGTGCCAAGGGTTGCAATCCCCTTACTGGTCAAAAAAAAGAAAAGAAAGATGGACAGTAAAGAGAATTCTGATGAGGTCTCAGATAGAAATAAGAAACAAGGTATTGGAAACTGGAGAAAAGTACATCCTTGTAATAAAATGGTAAAGAAGTTGGCTATATTGTGTCCATGTCCAAGGAATTTATGGAAAGCAAAATTTAAGAGTAATAAAGCAGGTTATCTGCCAGAAGAAATATCTAAGCGGCAAAGCATTTAGGATGCTGCGCAGCATCTTTCATCTGCATATAGTAAAATGAAAGACAGAAATGACTTAAAAATGAAATTTATCATTAAAAAGGAAGCAGAACATAAAGATTTAGAAAATTCTCAGCCTGGCTACATAAAGAATAAAAAAGCACATTTGGAAGAAAATGTAAAGGGTATATATATAGCCAAGTGACTGTTTGATAAAGGAGATTAGTATGGATAGAAGGAAGCAAGTTGTTATTCATCAAGATAATGGGAGAATGACCCCATTTCTTAATCTGATAAAAAGACCCTATCATTAAATTCCAACATTTAATAATCAGTGTCAGGGCCGGCCCGGTGGCGCACTGCTACAGTGCGCCGCTTGGGAGCGCGGCGGCCCTCCCGCCGAGGGTTCGGATCCCACATACAGACCAGCTCCCACTCACTGGCTGAGTGAGGTGCGGGGGGCAACACCGAGGGTTGCGATCCCGTTGCCGGTCCCGGTCCGGTACGGGCACAACACTGAGGGTTGCAATCCGTTGCCGGACACGAAAAAAGACAAAAAAAAATAATAATAAAATAAAAAAATAAATAATCAGTGTCAAAATATCAGAATATCAAGGATGCTTTTTGTGACAAATTAAATTTTTCAAACATGATCTTCTGTAATGTGTCCTTAATATTCCCCCACCAAGAAGTATAATCTATTTCTCTACCCCCATGAATCCTGGCAGGCCCTGTGACTGCTTTGACAAATAGAATATGGCAGAAGTGACTGTGCTAGTTTTAGAACATAGCCCTTAATTGGCCTGAAAACTTCTACTTCTTTTCTCTGAACATACACTCTGGGGGAAGCCAGTCTCCATGCAAGAAATCTAACTAACCTGAAAATGCCATATGTGAGGAAGCCCAAGCTAGTTATGTGGAGAAGCTGCTTGGAGAAAGACAGACAGATACCCAGCCAGCCTCCACTGTTCCAGCTATTCCATCTGAGGCACCAAACATGTAAGTAAAGAAGCAATCTGATGTCTTCACCTAATCTCACAGCTTTCTTCATTCTGTCTCTGAAGCCTTCAGAGAAATCATACTGGATTCTCCTTTTTCTAAATGTGTTCTAATGTTCACAAAACTAAGGATATGAAGTACCTTATATATTATTTTACTCAACAAGCATATGTACCACAAAGTTCAGCATTTGATTATATTTGTCTTGCCCCTAATTTTTTCATGTACTAAATCTTATTCAACTAAATAGACAGTAAGCTTCTTTTCTTCTCTTATATCCCCTCCCCTACTGTGTCTAACAAAGGGTTGTACACTTAGCAAGTGTTTAATATATACTTAATGGTTATTTAAATCAATTTTTAAATTGTTATTTAAATAATATTTTCTCAACTAATTGGGTTTCATAAGAATGGCATTCAAAAAAAAAAAAAATTATTGAGCTTGGTTAAATCTTAACACAAAGCAGTGGAGTAAAGCCATAAAGGAAAAACACATTTGTAAACCTCAGAGAGAAATTCTCCAACAGTGAGGTCACTGTTGTGTGATGACCCCCAAAATAAGCCACCATCACCATGTGAGACCAAGAGGCAAAAGCTCCCACCTTGGACTTGAGGGACAAGAAAGAAAGAGAATACATTTAATTCAAAATCATTGCATAGGCCAGCAGTGTGATTCACTTCAAGGTTAAAATGACAACACACCTCAAGAAACTCAAAGATTCATACTATCAAATACAAAAGAATTCCAACGAATTCATTCAAGTTTCTCTTTGAAGGACAGAAAATTGCTGATACTCACACTACGAAAGCACAAGGAATGAAGCAAGATGTGACTGAAGTTTATCAGGAACAAAAAAAAGGTTATTCAACAATTTAAATATTCTTGGTTTTATTCTTTTTCTTTAAATCTTTTTTATTTTTTAAAACAGTTCTTTTGTAATATAGCATTCAAAACTGAATTGCAACTGGTACCCCATCTCTTTAAAATGCCTCATATTTTTAATTCTACTGCTGATTATTATTATTTGTCTTCATTGTCCTGATCTTTTATAATCAAGCCTTAGTCCCCTTCCTATCACCCTCTGCTTTTTAAAAATTAGACGGGTGCTGACAGAGGCCACCTTTTTCAGGATTCCGCATTTTCAGGCTTGTGATCATAAGATGGCCGATGCAAGGATTCATAATGACTTTCCACCTGGCCCTGAAGTTCTGGCATCTAAAGTTTATCTGGACTATGACTTTCAGTGCAAGATGAAGTTTTTCAGAACTCAACCACAGAAAAAACGACCTTCCCTTAGTTGAATCTCTTGGTTTTGCACCAAAAGAAACTGATAGGTTGGAGGGGGAAATGCCAGATGTGGTGATAGTAATGATGAGCTTTTAAAAAGGCTGTTTGATATATTTGGATTTCATAAATATAATAGGTAGTATAGTGTAGTGGTTAAGAAGGTTGGCTAATGGGCCGGCCCAGTGGTGCACTCGGTAGAGTGCGGCGCTTGGGAGCGCGGCAGCGCTCCCACCGAGGGATCGGATCCCATATAGAGACTGGTCCGCTTGCTGGTTGAGCGCGGTGCGGGCACGACACCGAGGGTTGCGATCCCATTGCTGGTCGTGGTACGGGCGCGACACGGAGGGTTGCGATCCCGTTACCGGTCACGAAAAAAGACAAAAAGGAAAAAAAAAAAGGTTGGCTAAGGCACCAGTAATGGTTCAAATCCCAACTCGGTTGCTTATTAACCATGTGACTTTGTGGAAGTTACCTTTCTATACCTTATCTATAAAATAGGGACAGAAATAGTACATTCTTTAAAGGTTTATTTTGAGGATTAAATACTTCAAAAGCATCTATATTGCTTGTAAGTACTCAAATATCAGCAATGATTCTAATTATTAATATCCCCTTAGAAATACATATTTAACCCAACAAGAATGCCACTGTCCAAAGCACTTTAGCAAGTGCTCACAAAACTTGTGGTATGGTCTCTGAAAACCCTCAATAATAGCAAATCTCTACCTCTGCTGAAGGACTAGATATTTTAGGAATCATTAAAATTAATCTGGGTCTAATTTTTGTGAATTAGATGGGCATTCAGACTGGATAATGACCTTTTCAGCAGAAAATAAAATGTGATAGTATAGTAAAGCAATTATTTTTTTGTTTCTAGTTCTAGAAATAAATAGGAAACTGACTCTTATGTCAATTAAGGTCATCTTTATATCCAAAAGACCATGATAATGTTAGTACTAGGAGTTATTTTTGAGGTCTTTTAATTCAATGTCCTCATTTTAAATATGAAAACAGAACCCCAGTTAGATTAAGTGACTTGTCCAAAGTCTCAAAACTATGCCAGTCAGAAAGCTGGGACTAAAGCCCAAGTTTCTTACCTACCAATTCCCTTCTCTTTCCTTTATACCACACTGTCTCCTTGTCCTCTTTGTCCCATTTGCATGCTACATATACACAGTTATGAAAATGGTCTTATTACTGGTATTAGAAGGTAAAAATGTTGCTCCCAGATATTGAAATGTTTTTACGGAATCCCTTATTGCCAATACATGTGATTAAATTTGCTCATTTTGGTTTCTGGTATAGTGTTTCAGAACTGGCTTAACAAATTTCTCCATTTGGTCTTCCATCTGAAGAAAATGAGCAAACACAAAATTCCTTCTATACTGGCAATTCTGTTGCAGTTTTGACTGGACACAAATTGAAATTACTACAGTGCTACAGTGTCTCCAAAGGCAAGTTTCTACCAGCATACTAGTACTTACAACCCTTGAAAAGTCTGTTCCAGAAAATAAACCACCATACTCTCCTTCTTCTTTCCTTTTCATCCCATTGGGCCTCCAGTTGATTACCAGCTTTCATATTCTCAAATGTTTCACAGGTCTTTTAATCACTGATAAGCAAAAACAATCTAAAGAGGGTGAGAACTCTTTAGACTATATGCTCATGTGGCTTCCTGAATTATACAGGGTATGTGTGTGTATATGTATGCACATATGCATATGCATGTACACAGGTATATGTATGTGTTTATGTCTATGTATATGTATGTGTAGCGGTTATATAAGGACACTATAAGTGAAAATGACACTCAACTGGAAGCCAAAAGATCTGATTTGAAACTCAGTTTTACCAACTGAAGAGCCACGATTTAGAGGAATTTATGTAACCTCTCTAACCATCTCTAAGCTCTGAGTTCTCTATGGAAAGGAATCAGATCATATGAATAGAACTCCCATTCTACTATGCCTGGCCCCTAGTAGGCTTTCCATAAAATTGTTTCAGTTCAAATTTGAATAGGATCAAAGGAAAATAAAGAAAACGATACAGAGGTTGCAGGGTAAGGTTCACATCTTCCACTAAAGTAGCTTGTAGAGAAAAGTCATTTTTTTACCTGTAGTTATGGACATTGAAACATTTAGGAACGGCATAATTTATTCCACTTCTAGAGAAAATAGAGTAAGAGAAACTGCATTTAATTCCCACCTGAAATAACTAAAAACAAACAAACAAACAAACAAAACCCAAAACACTAAGAAAACATATGAAACAATGGTCATCAAGACTTTAACCATCAGGCAACAAAGGACAGTAATACCTGAAAGTGGGAAAACACAGGAGGTGAGTTCTACAATTGCCCAAGTTTACTGCCTGAAAGTTTCCAAGCTGAAGAGCAGGAAGGGGTATCCCAACAGAGCAAATCTATTTGAGTGGAGGTCTACTTGAGTGAAGGAGAAAGAGTTGGGAGTCCACGGAAACCATGAGTTCTAGAGTTCTCAGAGCACAGTACTAAAGAAGAAACAGATACAGCACATAAAACTCCAGAGATCTGCAGAGGGTCACTCAAGTATTCAGCTGAGTACTGATCAGTGAATTATCTATGGAAACGATCCATAGTCAGGAAAAGAACTGCCTAAAAGAACTAGAAGAAACAATAAACAGAGCTTTCACAGGGCCAGGAATAGCACCCATTCCCAATAGCCAGAATATGACCCATAATTCATGGGCCATACAATAAAGCAGCCAGAAGAGTTATGCTTCATAGGTAGATAAAAGATAAAATTAACTCTAGATTAAATGCTGCTCTAGTTCAGCCTAATGAAGCTTAAAAGCAAAAACTGATACGAACAAAATTTTTCTAAGTAACATAACTATATCTCAGAATAAACCTCAGGAATACTTACAGGAATACAAAAATACCCATCAAATAAGGTAAAATTTACAAAGTCTGCATCCAATTCAAAATTACCATATATGAAAAGAAGCAAGGGGCCGGCGCGTGGCTCACTCAGGAGAGTGTGGTGCTGATAACACCAAGGCCACAGGTTCGGATCCCATATAGGGATGGTCGGTTAGCTCACTGGGTGAGCATGGTGCTGACAACACCAAGTCAAGGGTTAAGATACCCTCACCGGTCATCTTTAAAAGAAAAAAAAAAAAAGGAAAGAAAAAAAAAAAAGGAAAGAAAAGAAGCAAGAAAATACAATCCAAAATAAGTAGCAAAATAAATTGAAACTGACTCAGAATTGACAGAGACAATAGAATTAGTAGCCAGTGCCATTAAAAGTTATTACAACTATAATTCATATGTTTAAAGGTAGAGAATAGATTGAACATATTAAGCGGAGATGTCACAATTTTTGAAAGACCCAAATTGAACTTCTAGAGATAAAACTAAAATACATAAAATGGTAAAAGATAAATAAAAATTATACATATACACACACATATATACATACATATATATTATATATACGATGGATGAACAAATTAGATGTTATAGAAGAAAAGATTAGTAAACTTGATGACGTACTAAATGTCTGTGGACATTTCTAGGAACTATTCAAAATGAAACACACAGAAAGAATAAGACTAAAACAAAACAAAACAAATCATCAGTGTGTGTTGGCTTCTCGAGGCCCAATAATGCATGTCATTGGAGTCTAAGAAGGGGAAAATAATAGTGGAGGAGACAGAAAAAAATACTTAAAAAATTAATGGCAGACAAATTTCCAAATTTGGTGAATGCTACAAACCCACAGATTCAAGAAGCCCAATGAACCCCAGATGGCTTTGCTGTGAATTCTCTCAAACATGTAAAGAAGGAATACCTATTTAACACATTTCTTTCAGATCCCTTTTAGAGCAATCACTTATTGATGGACATCTGGATTGTTTCCAGTTTTGTACTATTACAAATAAAAATCTTACAAACATTTGTACACAAGTCTTTTTTGGTCACAGGCCTTCATTTCTCTTGGATAAATACCTAGGAGTAGAATGACTGAGTCACATAGTAGGTATATGTATTATGGAAGATCCGTACAATCGAATACAACTCAAAAACAAAAAGGAATGAACTACTGATACACACAACAACATGGATAAATCTCAAACTAATTATCTTGAGTCACAGAAAGCAGACAAAAAAGAACACATATTACATGATTCTATTTATATAAAATTCTAGAAAATTCAAACTATGGTGACAAAAGCATATCAGGAGTTATCTGGGGATGAGGAGAGAAAGAGTGAGAGGGAAGAATTATAAAGGGGCATAAGGAAACTTTTGGGGTTGTTGGATATCTACATTATCTTGATTGTGGTGATAGTTTCATAGATCTATGCATAACAAAACTTATTCAACTGTAATCCCTCATTAACTAAATGAAGTTTATTATATTAATTATACCTCAGTAAAGCTGTTTTGAAAAAAACCCTTAGCACCAGACCCCAAGACCTTTCATCTCCATTCATTTTTACACAAGTACACAGCTAGCACTGTGGGTAAGCATACACTAAAGCTACAGTGGAAAATTCACCAAGTATTTATTAGACACACTCAAACATCAACATCCAATCATTCTTTCAACCAATATTTATTTGGATCCTACGAAGCAGAGCAGCACTAGATACAGGAGTGGTACAAAGATGAATTAGATCTGATGTTTTCCAACAATCTCTTTTAAAATATTTAATTAAATGTTTACTAATAATAGAAAACAATAATCTTTCTCGTTTTCTGGTCCCTCACTTATAGACATATACACACACAAACACAAAGACTATGAGATAACTATTCACAACTGTCTAAAAAACTGATGCTACCTTTTGCTGTTTATTTTAAATGTACTTGATCACCAGACTGGTAGGAAACATCAGTGTTAGTATGTGCATTACGAACACATATTTTGAAATACACAGAATACCTTTCACCGTCATATAGTTGTGACATCCATGAACATCTGCTGGTGCCTATGTATAGTTCCTTGAAAATCACATTAATGGTTCTAATAAAAATATCAACATTTGAAATATTTCAGATGAAAAGACTGAGTAAAATAAAGCAGAATTTATTACAGTTAGGACCCTACGTTACCCACCATCACTATCCAAGCAGGCTGCTCTACCCATCACACCCACCTCTTATATAGGATTATAAAATGTGAATAATCTGCTTTAAAGAGAAAAGGCATAAAACTGTGAACCTTCTTTTTCTTCCTTCCTAAATAATTCAATCTAAAAGCCTTAAGTGGAGCCAAACAGGGTAGACTTCCATATAGTATGGGACTAGGGAGAGGGGTGACAGCCTAGTAAAGAGCCTGAACAGGGTCACAAGGGAGTCCAAATGGGGGTAGCAGGATAGCAACTCATTGAAAGTGTAGAGCCTTGGTGGGGTGAGAACAGTGTCTGAGTGGTGGTGGTGGTGGGATGGCAGTAGCAATAGGAGATTGATTATATACAGAGGAAACTGACCTAATAAATAAATATACTGAAGATAATGGGGGGCCAGTTTTCTCATTGTTAGAGAAAGGAGTCATAAATACAGAAAAGAAGAAAATTAAAATGAACTTATGGTGTTAGATGGGAATTGAAGATATCTGTGTGAATTTATAGTTTTCAATACAGGCAGATCATTATATCAGTAGATAGATAAATAGACAGAAGATATAAAAATACAGGTGTATATATGTATGTGTGTACACATACATAAATATGTACATACATGCATATATTTCCTAGCTCTCTCCACTGAGAGGGCCTGGGAGCAGTGATACCCCAGTTGCAAAGAACATATAGGCCCAGATCTTGGTTTCTAAAAAACTCATTTTTTACTAAAAGAAACCAAAACTCCTTGGAGAAATGACTAATTCTAATGCAAAAGGAATATAAGCTTCGAATATATTGTGCTACAAAGGAAGAAAATATTCAAAGAGTGATGGAAATATGTCATAAGAACACAGAAGCCAGCTTGAAGAGGTTCCCATGGCCAAATCTGGAATGACTGGGTATCAAAATAAATAATTATAATACCAGATTATAACCCACTGGATAAAACAGAAATCCATATGCCCATACTGATATAAATACATTAACAGAAAGAGAAGAAAACTTTACCTTACAGTGAAATGTCAACTGATAAATGTAGATGAGATAATGGAATTGGAAAATAACCATTTGGCAACCATCATTTTAATAATTAATTCAGCCAAAAAACATAAATGTATGCTAATACTGGTGGGTAGAAATTTGATGAAAAATGAGATATTTACATAATCTAAAAATATCCCCACATAATACTGATTGGAAAGTCAAAAAGGTTAAGTTCACAGAGGAGATACTTGGCAGACACCACTCTAATCAAGGATTTGCAGTTAATATCACTAGTAATGAGACAAATGAAAATGTATGCCAACTGATAGGATGCAAGAAGAACACAACACCACTTCTATATTATTCCTTCCAAAATGCATAACCTGAATCTCTTTGTGAAGAAACAAACAAATCAAAATTGAGAAACATTATAAAATAATTGGCCAAAACTGCCCCTTTTTCCTAAATGTCATATTTCACAAGATCAACAGCTGCTTCACAGTAATAAGTCACACAGTAGCTATTTTGTTAGGGCTGAGTTTTCAATAACTAATAAAGCAATTGCTACTGATGTCACAAATATGAAGAATAACTATACAATTCCACTGACATCAGAGAAGATCTCCCATACAAATTAACTTTCCAGGTAACTGTATCATATGCTTCTCTTTTTCAATTGCCAAAAACAATATTTCAAAGTTTAACCATTCTGGACAGGAATATATCTTCAACGTATTACTTACTTCCCTGGCTTCTGACACTGTGTACAATGAAAATAATACATTTTCTCAAAGATTAACAATTATTATGAATATCAGAAGATGCTCAGGCTTATAAAAATTGCTCGGTATCACAGCCCCACATCATAATACTTTTAAATTATGCCAGCTTTTAATATTTTTTCTGCCTTTGCTGTCCATAACATTCTTATGCAACATATCTTGGGGCTTTCTATTCTGCCAGTAGCACCACTAAATCACATACTTAATCTATTACGGACTTGGATACTAGATAATCATGATTTGTAGAAAAGCACACAAAATAAGAGTAAACAGTTTCTAAATGAGGCCTATGGATTCTTCCTATAAATAACATGTAGAACACTGTAGGCATGAGATGTTTTGCTGTTAGTGGATGCTAACTTTTAGGTTATTGTTTGGCTGTTATAAATTGATATCACCAAATAAATGCAGCACTAACCTATTTCAGTTTCCAAACAACACATTAAATGTTCACAAAGAAGAATGGAATTCACATATCCAATCACAGCAGTCAGGATTTTGTGCTTTAAAAAAAACAAGGCCCAAAAGTTCATCCATTGGACCTCAACTCTTGAGAGATTCTTCTGGTGTTAGTGTATCACACTACTTGGATCTATAATAATATTAAGAAAGATATTGTGACTCAATTTTTAAGTCATCCTGTAGGCAGAGCACAAGAATTGATTATAATAACATAGAAAAGAAAGATATTGTGACTCAATTTTTAAGTCATCCTGTAGGCAGAGCACAAGAATTGATTATAATAACATAGAAAAGAAAGATATTGTGACTCAATTTTTAAGTCATCCTGTAGGCAGAGCACAAGAATTGATTATAATAACATAGAAAAGAAAGATATTGTGACTCAATTTTTAAGTCATCCTGTAGGCAGAGCACAAGAATTGATTATAATAACATAGCAAAATGTAAATTTTTAAAAAATTGATAATGTAAAAATGAGATAGCTAACAAAAACACAGAGGTAGTGGGAGATAGAAAGAGGTGATAGGTACCACAAATGTGCTAAATTCCTCATCTTTCATTGTCCAAAACCAAGAGTTGCTATCTAAGTTTACATATCAGATAACAGAAACAAAGTACATTATTTGAAGTTTTAATGATAACCACCTTAAAGGAAACAGGAAGTACTAAAAGTGGTTACTGCCAAGGAGCGAGACTGGGGCAAGGCTGGGGAGAGTAAAACAGGAACTGTCACTTCTCATTTTAGAGTTTGATTTTTTTTAAAATAGTATGTAGGTTTAACTTTAATTTTTAAAAGTGAGCCAGGGAGGGGTGGAGGGAAAGAAAAAGAAAGAAGCTATCACTTTTCTCCAAGAAGTTTCTCTTGACCACTTTGGGGCCTCTTTTCCCTATGTTCCCAGAGAAGCAAGCATAGGATGCTACCACAGTATTTTTTACACTGTACTGTTTGTGCACTTAGTTGTCTAACTCACTAGATTGAAACCTCCTTGAAGGTGGGGGTCATAACTTATTTACATTTATAGCCCCAGCACATAGCCAGCACAATAATTAGTAGAAGCACAATTAATAGCTGCTGAATGAATAAACAACATACGAATGATAGTGAATAAAACTGATCATACCATGGAAATCATACCATTGGAAAACAGCATTAAAAAAAAGAAAAAGGGTTAGTTGGTGGTTTATTTGGAGAGCATGGTGCTGATAACACCAAGGTCAAGGGTTCAGATCGCTGTACCAGTCAACCACCAAAAAAAAAAAGAAAGAAAATTCATGAAATAAACATCAACATTTATAATTGCGTCATGCTAACTACATCACACCAAAATAATTCATTTTGAAAAGTACTTCTGATGAATTTCCAGGAAAGGTTAAAAGAAATTTAAAAAGAAAAAGAAAGAAATTCCAACACCTTGCCTTTTCCATTTGCTTGCTACCAGAGTAGCACTTTTCGCCACCTCCTATGACTAGTGAAACTCAGTATCAAATACAGGTTGACTTGCACATGCCAGCACATACTGTGCCCTGCCAGAATATTTTTTAGAGTGGTGAATTTATTTATGTATAAACAATGCTTCAAGTCTATTAAAATGGTTCCACAGAGTAATTCCACATGACAACTTCTTTCCACCATCAAAATGTACTTATATTAAAAGGAAAATTGTAGTTTAAAAACAAGCACTGAGAAGTTATAGTTTCCAAAGCTACAGAAGACAGCTTACTGTTGAAGTATCAAAACTGGAATGCCTAACACACTTTGAGTAAATATATTTTTTCTCAGAGGAATTATAAAACTTTCTTTTTCTGTCTGCTCTATATAAAGACAGTTCTAGAATAATAGTTTATCATATAAGGAATCAATAAGCTAGTCATTCATTTTTAGCCTTGACAATGCAACACTTGAAGTTAGCTATTTTACCAGTTTTGCTGTTCTGCTCCAAAGTCTAAAGAAGTGTTAGGATTACATGGCCCTTTGATCAAATAATCAACAAAAACAGAATGGAATTGTGGTGAGGTCTAAAAAGTATAAAAGACCTTCACTAAGCATATAAATTCTAGTGAAGCAATGTATTCTGCTAAAAACAGCATAGAGCAGTAGAAAAGACCTCAGCTTTTGGAACATGCCTGGAAAACATTGTACAACCTTGGGCAAGTTATTAAACCATCTTGAGCCTCAATTTACTCACTTGCCTAATGTGCTGGGTTGTTGAAAGGATTAAATAGGATAATAAAATATATACAACACCCAGCACAATATCTGCACATAGCAGGCACTCAAAAAAGTGGTAACTGCTATTGAGGAGATGAGAAGGTATATACATAAAAAGATAAAAATACATGTCCAGGGCATGGAATGCTTGTTAAGTGTTATAAGAGTATAAGGAATGAAGTGAGATTCAACAAAGCTTCCTAGAGCAGAGGAATATGATCTACATCTGGAATAATTTATTTAACATGTCGGGCAAGTGTTCCCTACCTTTCTACATGCTGCTATCTGGGTGTAATCTGTTCCTTCTACTGCCTGAAAAACTCCCAATTATTCTTTGTTAATTTAATGCCTATCATGTGCCAGGGAATAAGCACCAGTGGCTATAATAATGAGCAAGATAAACCAGAGTCCCTGTCCCCACAAGGTTTACAATCTCTTAGGTGATATAGAATAATTAAATAGGGAATTACATCACCATGTAAAGTTTTATAATGGAAGATGACAAGGTGCTTCCTTCCTCTCCTCTACCAACATACACCCCCAAATAAATATATGACTGAGCATGCTGAGGCCAAGATTTAGATTTAGGGGTAAGGTAGAGGCTTCCTTATGATAAATCCAGCTGTTTGAACTCAACCTTTTTCCAGAGAGTTGCACTGACTGCACTCGTTCTTTGGGCAGCTACTCATAAAGCAGCACTCCATATTTCATTCTGCTATTGTTTATTTTGTGCAGAGCTCCCACTGGAACTGATAGAATAGAGCGACGATTGACAGAGTAGCAAAGGCCTTACTAATAGCATGCTCTCAATAAAGATTTGTTGTTAGTGACATTTTATTTCAAATAATTGACCAGCATTCTTTTTCTATAATACTGGATTACTAAACCCTGCACCTAATTCATTTAAAAATTCTCAACTGCAATGTTTATCACACAACATGCTCCATGATTCATAAGGATACTACGTTGGTAAAATTCTGGTTAGTTTTCATAATCATATAATCATAATGGTTTGATCATCAAAAATGTTGGAAAACCTATCAACCCAACATAATAATGAGAAAAACATCAGACATCTCAATTGAGAGACATTTCACAAAATACCTGGGCAGTAATCCTCAAAACTGCCAAGGTCATCAACAGGAAAAGACTGAGAAACTGTGACAGCAAAGAGGAGCCAAAGGAAACCTGATGACTAAATGTAATATGGTGTCCAGGATGAGATCCTGGAAGAGGACATCTGAATAAAGTATGGATTTTAGTTAATTAAGCTAAGTGTGGGATATAATGGGAACTCTCTGTACTATCTTAGCAATGTTTCTGTAAATTTAAAACTGTTCTTAAAAATAAAGTTTTTAAAAAGATGTTACAAAATGCATTTGACACAACAGCAAGTTTGCTGAAATTTCAAGCTAATTTTGTAAAACTAAGAACAGATGTTTCAAAATAGTAATAATAGTAATAAACGACTAATTTGTCATAAATCGGACTCAGGATGCTTATAACACCACTGTGAAAAATCGATACCTAAAATACTAGCAGAAATAAGCCAAAAAACCTGAATCAATAGCCCTTTTTATTTAAACAAGGAATATGTTTTCAAAAAAATTCTGCCAGATTGTAATCAAGACTAACAAAAAGAACAAACCTCCACAAGATCAACAGTCCTGTATTTTTGCCATTGAGTCCTTTCCCAGGGGATTTAGTTGACAAAATGCTTTTTTTTTTTTTTTCTCTTTTGTCTTTTTCTGTGTCCGGCAACAGATCGCAACCCTCAGTGTTGCCCCCGTACCGGACCGGGGACCGGCAACGGGATCGCAACCCTCGGCGTTGCTCCCGCACCTTGCTCAGCCAGTGAGCGGGAACCGGTCTGTATGTGGGATCCGAACCCTCGGGCGGGAGCGCCGCCACGCTTCCCAAACGGCGCACTATCCAGTGCGCCACCAGGCCGGCCCCTGACAAAATGCTTTTTAAAAATAACATAATTCTCCTCCAGAAACTTTTGAACCAGTGTTACAGTTCAAGCTTGAAGATCTTGAAAACTGAGCAAAGCAGGTGTTGGGAAAATATAGGAAAATGGTCAGGGACCCTCAGATATTCAGAATCTTGCCAAGCATTTGATGTAAATACACACATGTGCCCAGGTGTTCCTTGGTTATTGTCTAAAGTAATTTAGCATGTGCACCCAGGTGTCCTGGGTTATGACTTAAGTATAAAGGACAAGTGGCTCTGATCCATGGCACCCACCACCCCCGGGATATCCCTGGGGGGACCATGGGGAGGGCACTACTGCTGCTGGAGGCTGTTGCTGCCAGGGCCCCTGGGACCCTCTCCACCACCGCTGGACCTGTAAGCTGCTGCTGAGGACTGAGCCCATGTTGTCTGACAACAGCTCCCGGGATCTTTCCCAATTACCTAGCATGGACCTGAGTATGAGGGGTCTGGTGAACCAGCCTGGCATACGAGGGGTCTGTGACCCCGTCTGCACAACGGGTTTGAAGGGTCTGTGAGCCCTAGCCCTAACAGTACAATTGGCGTAGCCAGACAATTAGCATAATTATTGCCCTAGCAATACTATTGCTGTAGCAATACACTATCCCAGCTTAGTAACTGAAGATTTTAGCACCTGACTCACCATCTCTCTCTCTCTCCACCACTACTCCTGCCACTCACTGCTCTCAATGACTTCTACATCCATGTAAATCTATCCAATACTCCAATCTACCAGGTTCCTGACCTCCATCCAACTCAACCACTTACTCTCATACTTTAAATAATAACCAATAACTTCAGCAACTATAATACTTTATCTCAAGCATCTCAACCTTTGACTTCCAGATCACTTCCAGCACCCCACTCAAACACTTAGTCTTTGCAATCAGAACTTCCAATCCATGGATCCTACCACCTTTTCACTAACCATTACTTCCTTCATGTTCTCACTTCTCTCTTTATCCAGCTTAGATTTCATGGTCCATCATTATTAATCACTCCTTTGGCCCTCTCTTCTTTCCCTTAAGTTCACATCGTAAAATTTCAATTCTGATTAAATTCAGTACACTGCTTTCTCCACCTCTGCACCCAAGCAGCTGAATACAGCTGAGGAAATACACTCAACATGATGAATAGTCTCCCTTTACATTTATAACCCAAGTATGGTCCCTGGACCAGCAGCCTCAGGATCTCCTAGGAGAGTTATAAATGCAAACTCCCAGGCTCCATCCCAGACCTAATGATTCAAAAACTCTGGGGGCAGGGAACAGCAATGCTATACTAAGCCCTCCACCTGGTTTCAACAGAGGCTAAAGTTTAAGAACCATCGGTTTGGTCAATTTAAAGTCTCATTCTCCAAAACAGTTATTTTATACTTTCTCTTCTCTCCTGAAGCTTTATACATTCTCTCTACCTTCCTGACACCTGGCTGACGACCCTACTGAAAAACAAAAGCAACCAGAGGATAACTAATTCATTCTCCCATCATCAAATTTAGCAAGTGATTCGGTATCTGTACCCATATACTCTGCTTTCATGTATTGATAACACACGTACAGTCCTTCTTCTGAGGGCAAACCATTCACTTGTCTCTAACTCATCAAAGGTTTTTTGGGCCTGCTATTTTCCCTTCTTTTTCTTGGGCAGCCACAAATTCTCCTGTAGCACATGAATGTTAAATATCCCCCTCTCAAAACAAAGAACACTTCCCCTGACCCCTCATTTTCTTCCAGCATTAGGTGCCATATCCTTGCTCCTCTGTACAGAAAAAAATTACATGAGTAGTCTTTACTTCTTGTGCTCACTTCCTCATTCCCACTCTCTCCTTAACCCACTTCTACTATACCACCAAAACTGCTCTTATAAACGCCATCAGTGAGCTCCAAGTTGCTAAATTCAGCATTCAATTCTCAGCCTCATCTCACTCAGCATTTGATTCAATTGATCACGCCCTTCAAAAATTCTTAATTTACTTTGGCTTCTGAGATACCACATTGTCCTAGATTTTCCCCAACCTCTTTAGCTATCCCTTCTCCTTGGCTATGTTCTTCTCAAATGTTGGAGTGGCTTGACCAAAATCTGGAAGGTAGAAGGGTTGTAGGCTATTCTTCCTATAGTGGTGACAGACTTTCTCAGGTATGAGTTTTTTCAGTAGACAGGTTCTTTATTCAGGTGTCTGGTAGATGTGGGATGCCTATTTCACCAGCAGCAGTTTTCTGATTGCTGGATCACAGCTGTGGTGGGCCGACCTTGAAGACTAGTGGTAGTGTGTTCCTGAAGCCTAGAAGCACCCTTCTAACTTCTACTTCTCCAGGCTTTGATGATTTTATAATTATCCAATTTCCTATATTAAATCTCCTTCTGATTAAAATATCTAGAGTGGTTTATGTTTCCTACACTGACCCTAGACTGATACAATTCCCAAATTCAGGGCTGGCCTGTTAGCTTACTCGGTAGAGCATGGTGCTAATAACACCAAGGTCAAGGGTGCAGATCCCTGTATAGGCCAGTTGTCAAAAAAAAAAAGAAAAAAAAAAATCCCAAATTCATATCTCTGGCACCAACTGGCTCCTGACATCAAAACTGTGTATCCAACCACCTTATCTCATACCACATATCTCAAAACTAACGTGTCCTGATTATACTCTTGATTCTCTATTACTTGTTCCTCCTTCCCGTCAAGAATCCCACAACCTTTGTTTTCATACATACTGTTGGGTTACTGGGGCCCACAGACCCTTCAAGTCCGTTGTTCAGACTGGGTCACCAGACCCCTCACGTGCCAGGCTGGGTCCACAGACCCCTCACGTGCTAGGCACAGATCCCTCACATGCAGGTGGCAAGGTAGGTAATTGGGAAAGATCCCAGGAGCCGTTGGCAAATGACATGAGCTCAGTCCTCAGCAGCAGTTTATAGCAGCCTTCAGTGGATTCAGCGGATTCAGCAGCAGCAGCAGCAGCAGCAGCAGCCACCTCCCCGTGCCCCGCTCCGGGGTGGGGGGGCCTGGGGGCACTGTGGATCAGAGCCACTCATCCTTTATACTTAAAGTCCGATAACCCAGGACACCTGGACACACATACACAATTACATCAGACAATAACCAAGGAACACTTGGGCATACATGCATATTTACATCAAATGCTCAGCAAGATTCTGATCCCCCGAGGGATCCTGACCATTTATTTTCACTTTCCCTACACATACCACCACAGTTCACCTAGTTACTCTAGCTAAACACCTGGGAGTTATCCTTAAATCCAATTTCTCTCACACACCCACATTTAATCCATTAGCAAGTCCAGTTAGCTCTACCTTCTAAATATGTCAGGAATCTGGCCACTTCTCTTCATTTACCTCAACTGCTACCAGACCAGCCTAAGCCATGCTCATCTCCTGCCTGGACTACTGCAATAGTCTCCTAACCGATCTCCCTCTTGTCATTCTCCCACCACCCCGTCTATTCTCCATGCCAGAGTCATTTTCTGTAAGTAAAGATCATATCACATCACTTCCTTGCTGAAAACACTCCAACACCTTCCTATCATGCTTGGGAAAAGATCTAAAACTACACAACCTGGACTCTGTCAACTTTGCTCATTATGCTCAAACTTGACTGACCTCCTAGTTATTCTTGCAATAAACCAACTTCACGCTCACCTCAGGGCTTTCGTACCTGCTACCTCTTCTCTCTGGAATGTTCTTCCTCCAGATTCCCATACAACTTGTGCCTTATCCTTTTCAAGTCTTTGTTCAAATACTTTCTTCTCAGTGAGGTCTTCTCTGATCTAAAATAACTCATCCTACCTTTCCCCTGCTTTATTTTTCTTCATAGCACTTACCACTACCAAAAAAATTTTTTTCTTTCTTTCTTTCCTTCTGAATTTCCCACTACAATGAAGACAGAAACTTTTTCTTTCTTTCAGGATATAAGAAGTGCCTGATATATAATAAACACTCAATAAATTTATCAGTCATTATATTCTACTCTCAGAAACAACATACCTATATACTTTTTCTCTTGCAAATTACACCCCTTAAAGAAAACCCCAAATTCTATAGAATGTAGGTGGCAGCATGAGAAAAAGGAAATGGAGTCAGAATGGAGATTAAATGAGATAAAGCATATAAAGGATTTACCTGGCAGATATGGTATATATTCAATAAATGTCTTTTACTATTATTACCCAAAAATTGTTTGCCAAATTAACTAAATAAATAACTGTTTAAAGACAGCAACTATATCCCCAAAGTCCTCTCTTCTCCAGGCTAAATATCCTCTATTCCCAGCCAGGCTTTAGATAACTGTTTTAAAACCATTCATCATCCTGGCCATCTCCCCCGTCTCTTTCTCATCAAAGTAAACTGGAATTCAAATTAAACAGAATATTCCAAATATGATCTAATGAACACAAAGTCCAGGAAGACTATTAGTTCCCTTGATCTGGACAATATATTTTAATTAATGCAATATAAAATCATCTTAGCTCCTTTTTTAATGCTGCTGAATCAATTTCCTGGCTTACTCTGAATTTTTCATAAATTTGAACTGCAGATGTTCTTCCCATAAACTGTTCAAAGTCAGTTCTCCTCCAAGGTTCAAATGTGACTCTTACTAGAACCAAATAATCTTAAGAATAGAAAAATCGGTGCTACTATGGAAAAGTCATTGTACATCTATGGCATTAGTATGCTTCTTCCACAGTCCAAATTTAAGGAATGGGAGCCTGAGAACAGTCAGGGATGTATATAAATGAGGAAAAATCACTGTGTCCAACCTTAACATATTGAGAGAAAAGAAGTAAAAAGAACTACATGGTCATAGAGTCATAGCAACATTCCTCAATTGGCAATCCTATGGGTGTGAGTTAACACCTCCTCCATGGGGAGGCAGAGAGGTGAGGAGTACGTTAAGCACACTTTGGAGGGCTCTAGGAAAGCCTATTATAAAAGTCTGCATTGTGCAGGTGCCAAAGACTCTGAGAAATGCCTGGCTGATTTTATGCTGAGATACATACACCACCAAAGAAATTTTATTGAGAAGGGTATGGGTGCTATTAGACAGCCTCAAAAGAAAGGAATGTCACAGGGAATTCCTCCACATGAGATGCAGAATTATAATGAAAAGGCCTTGGCCACCAGACAGACCTGGACTCTGCATGACTTACTAGCTGAATACCTTGGGACCAAGGTGCTCAACTTTCCCAAACTTCAGTTTGCTTACCAGTAAAAGAAAATTATAATAGTAACATGGCTATTGTGAATATTACAAAAACATGTATGCTAAATTTTTAGCATTTAAGAGCTTTTTATATGTTAGATACTCAAATACTACTTTCCTTCCCCACACCCATGTAGGCCCTTTATAAAAAAGAAAGGGATTCTGCTTATCCCTAGAACACAAAATATTTAGAAATTATTATTAACTTCTCAATGAATAAAAGGCTTCTTGCTTGCTATATCTGTTAATCTGTCCCACTAGAATATAAGTCCCCAAAGTAAGAATCTGGCTTCTCATGGTAATAGAGTATTTCCAGTCATAAAGAATCAATCGCAGGAATAAGGTTATTACAAAGTCCACGCTCAACAGACAAACATGTTGTGTCTTGAATTCTCTCCAAAGGTGAAGCATCCCACTTTCAGAACAAGGGCCAGGTGATACCCTGATGAACATAATGTATTAATTCTCTTAAAATCTCTGATAAGTTCCCTTAAAACAGCATGTAAAAATCAAGTTATGGGTGGGGTAGGTGTTTAATGGTAACTGGTTATTTTTATTGGCAGAGACATCAGGGTGAAATCACTAAGCCTTGGAAAGCTGCCTTGGAACATGCCTGGCACCAGTAGGAATGTAGAAGTTACAAGGCAGCTACAAGGGGTATAATGGTAAAGCCTTAATTTGCAATGACATCTTAAACAAAGCAGTCTTAGTAAAGTAACTGTGAATTCAAGCCAGAATGGAAGGACAGGGGCAGAGAGAGAGATCATCTCTTAGACAGAAGACTACTCATATTTAACTGCCCTCAAAGAATGTTCCTTTCTTCTTTATGATGATTTTATTCTTCATTTACCATTTCAATAACATCTGAAAATTGACTTTTTCTCTAAGCCAGGTGGAGTTTTGAACATTGTTTCATTTAATTTCTCCACTTTGTTCCCACTCTCTATTAAACACTCCATAAACTAGAGAAAAAGGACTTAGCAACATGAATAGCCTACAGGAGGTCCTAGTTAAAGACTATGAGATCTATCAGTAAGTCCTAACTACTGGTTCACTCATTTAATAAACTGGAGTTATTTTAACGTATAGTGCTTTCACACAACTTTTTCCTTACCAAGCACTTGGTACAAAATGAAATATTCAGACATTTTATATTTAAAATATTTTGTATTAAAAATACACTATGGCAGAACATATCCAAGGTTAGTATTAATCATCTTTGGAAAGGTGATTAAAGATCTACCATTTAAAAAATTCTTCCAAAAATCTACCTGTTATGCAGTTATTATCCAAACAGATTGTATTTCACCCTTTGTTTATTCATTCATTCATTTAATAACTGTTTACTTAGCATCTACTCTGAGTCAGGTACTCATTCTAATAAACATTTTAAAGGCATAAAATATCTGAAATATTTTGTTTTAGCACAAAGAAAAAAGCATTACATCTTCAACATCAGAAAGTATCCTGTCCAAGGGCCAGCCCCGTGGCTCACTTGGGAGAGTGTGGTGCTGGTGGCACCACGGGTTCAGATCCTGTATAGGGATGGCCAGTGAGCTCACTGGCTGAGCGTGGTGTGGACGACACCAGGCCGAGGGTTGCGATCCCCTTACCGGTCAGAAAAAAAAAAGAAAGTATCCTGTCCAAGAAGAGTTCATAATACAACAATATTTCTAACTATAATACTAGAGTGGTTTCTGGGCTTAGAAAATGTGCTGTAGGGGCCGGCCTGGTGGCGCACTGCTACAGTGCGCCGCTTGGGAGTGTGGTGGCGCTCCCGCCGAGGGTTCGGATCCCACATACAGACCGGTTCCCGCTCACTGGCTGAGCGAGGTGCGGGAGCAGCACCGAGGGTTGCGATCCCGTTGCCGGTCCCGGTCCAGTGCGGGGGCAACACTGAGGGTTGCGATCCGTTGCCGGACACGGAAAAAAGACAAAAAGACAAAAAGACAAAAAAAAAAAACAAAAAAAACCCACCTGAACTGGATGATTTAATAACTAAGTTCTAACCTTAAAAGAACTGAAAATTCCCAAAATAATTTAATGTGTTTCAGCTGATGATGATGCTAATCGTTAACAAATATAGTACTATGTTCAGGCATTGTACTAAGCACTTTAACTTGTTTAATTGTCCTAATAACCCAATAACATAGATGCTATTATCATCATCGTTTTACAGATTAGGATCATAGAATAAGATGGAAAGTTTCACAATCAAATTTTAACATCTTCAGAGACATGGCATATTTGTCCATTTTGTATTGCTATAGCAGAATACCTGAGACTGCATAATTAATAAAGAAAAGAGATTTACTTGGCTCACGATTTTAGTGACAGGAAAGTCCAAGATTGGGCAGCTGCATCTGACGAGGACCTCAGGCTGCTCCCCTCAAGGCAGAAAATGGAAGGAAGTGGGCATGTGCACAGAGTTCACATGGTGAAAGAGAAAGCAAGAGAGAAACCAAGGAAGCCAGACTCTTTTTAACAACCTGCTCTTTTGGGAACTAATCCATTCCAGGGAGTATGAGAATTCATCATCCACCCACCCCTGACCCAAGGCATTAATCTATTCATGGGAGATCTGTCCCCAAGACCCAACCACCTCCCACTAGGCCCCACCTCCCAACACTGATACATTGGGGATCAAATTTCAACATGAGTTTTGGTGGGACAAACCCTATCCAAACCATAGCAGGTGGTTACTTACTGCCCCCCCAAAACAACAACTGCTACTACTACTACTACAACAAATACTATACACTAATCTTACTTGTAATGATCAAAAGAATAATCTATCTGTACCCAGCCCAGAAATGACCACCTAACAGCCCTGAGAAGCACTCCAGGCTCCTGAGCCAGGGCAATGGGGGACCAAGGGCCTCAGCCACACACCCCTGACATCTGCATCCAGCCCAGTGATGACTAAGCTGCCACCAGAAGTCCCCCTGGTCTCCCCTGCCATGTGGAGTATACTAACATTTATAAAGCAAATGTATTTCACAGGGCCTAGCCTCCAAAACCCTGTAGTTTCAGGTATAACCTAACCTTTTAAAATTACATATAGAAATGTTAACCTTGCAAAAGACAGGAAACTTTCCCCAGGCTAAAGTCTCTGATGTAGATGGAGAACCATAATACAGCAAAAGTGCGTGCTCAAGGACAGACGTCTTTGGAGCAGGTTAACTTACTGATTGATATGTTTAAAAAGTTGCCTTATTGTTACATAAAAATACTGAGGAAACTGCTACAGGAAAACACATTATTTGTTAAGAACAAGCTTGTGTTGGTGGATCAACTTAACCTTTTGCAAATTGCATTACGGAATGTCACTTTGTTATTTCACTAATGCTACCAGCCTCTATTGTTAAATTATACTTAGCCTTAACTACACCTATGTTGCTTTTCTGTAACTTTCTGGCCTGGAGAATAAATACCGAGACAGAACCCCAGCTCAGTGTTAATTTCCCAAAGGAGGAATGCTTCTCTTTTGAGGGTTCTGGGAAGTTAACCCCTTCGGGGTGTCTCACTGCTCAGAGGAAATGGGCTTTGAGTAATCCTTTGCGTCTTTGTCACCCAGGGGAGAGAGGTGGCAAATTCGTGTGAGGACAATGAGAGTGCAACACTGCCAGAATGGGGAGGTGCCACAGGCCTGAACCATGCCTCCCTTCCTCCCTCCTCCTCTCACCTTATGTCCCTTCCCCTCTCCCTCCCCCAATTGCTCCACAACATCTTAGAATGTAAAAAAAAAAATTGTAATAAATAAATAAAATCCAAAAAACTTGAATAATCTAGAATTACTAAGTAACTCATTATCACGAAATCTGCATACCTTATTACAACTATAAATTAAAGGAAGAAAAAATATAATATTAAAAAATGTGGAAAGTCTTTCAAAAAAATTCAGCATCCATTCCTAATAAAAGCATTAAGTGAATAAAAAAAATTATTTAAAATATTTTCCAGGCCAACAATGCAGCCAGCGTGATGCCTGGGGCTCCTGAGAGATGAGGCTCTGGGCCTTAGCCCCGCCCCCACTACACACCCAGGCCAGCAACAGAGTCAGCTGATGCCCAGCATCCTGAGACAGGGGCTGGGTCAGCTCTGCCCCTGCCCATAACCAGATCTTAGAATGTACTTATTAACCACATGTGTTTCTTTGGGGTGTGTGACTTATCTGCTTATTTCCTTCACCAAATTTCTGCTTAGATTTTTCTAATTCTTTTTTTTTTTTTTTTTTTTTCTTTTTCGTGACCGGTAAGGGGATCGCAACCCTTGGTGTGGTGTCGCCCGCACTGTGCTCAGCCAGTGAGCACACCGGCCAGTCCTATATAGGATCCGAACCTGCAGCGGGAGCGTTGCTGTGTTCCCAGCGCCGCACTCTCCCGAGTGCACCACGGGGCTGGCCCTCTAATTCATTTTTAATAATTATTTTTGCAATAAGGATTTTAATCTTTGTTTTAAAAAAAAAATGTAGAGAATAGAATAATGGTTACCAGAGGCTGGAAGGCTGGGGGTTGGGGGAAAATGAGGGTGAACTGATGGGGGCAAAACTACGTTATCTAACCTATGTGAATCACTGTGCAGCAATGCATGTATTGAAACAACACACTGTACCCCACAAAAATAAATATAAATAAAATTGAATTTAAAATATATATATTTTTCAAAATCAACAGAAAATATTCTGAATAACAAAATACTGACTGAACATTTTCAATTAAAATAAGGAACCAGGATGCTCGCTATACCCAATACTTTTTAACATTATTTTGAGACTTCTACAAGGTTTAACAAATGCATTAAGAGTATGGAACCAGTATAAACAATAGAGAAGAAAAGATAAGCCTCTCTTTCTACTGATGATAATGAGTGTATGTCATGAAAACCAAAAGAGAACTCTCCTTAAAAAACAATAACAACAAGAAAAATAATTGGATATAGTCATTGAATATAAGATTTTCTCCTTATAACAGCAATAAGCACACAGGGATGGAAATGGAAGATATTTTATATAAAAGTGTAAAAATTATAACGTACTAAATAACAAATTTAATAGAAAGGCAGATGACTATATGAAGAAAACTCTAAAATTTTATTGAAGGAATAACATAAAATATGAACAAATGTGAAGGCATACCATGTTCTTGGGTGGGAATACTAAAATAAAAATGACAGTTCTCCAAGACAACATTAACATAAAAATTCAATTAATATAAAAATTTCCATTAAAATTCCAATAAGGTTGATTTTTTAGAATAGGATAAAATAACCTTAAAGTTCACATGGAAAAATAAAGTTCTGAGAGTAGCCAAAAATAGTATGAAAAAGAAGAGTAGTAAGAAGGGGACTTGCCTTACTTGATATTAGAACATACAAAAAAAAACCACTAATTAAATCAATCTGAAAGTGATAAAAGAACAGACAAAAAGATCAGAAAAACAAAATTGTTAATCCAAAAATAAATCCCAGTACATATGAGCTTTTAATATATGACAAAGGTAGTATTTAAGCTCAGTGGGAAAAGAAAGTGCTGGCATACTAGATTTATCTGTAAAGAAAATTAGTCTCTTCCTTACAAGATATGGAATATCTACACAATATATTTAGGATTAAATTCCATATTATATTAAAGATTTAATTTAAAAAGTAAAATAACATAAAGCTCAAAAGTTAACTTAGAAAATATCAGTAGAATCAAGGTACAGGAGATTCCTCTTAATACCAAGACTTCCCAGAAGACATAAAAGAAAATACAGAATTATTGATATAAGAAATATAAATTTTTTCCAGGATATAATTGATAGACTTGGGAAAAATACCAAGGACTCTTAAAAATTTATGAGAAAAATACAAATAACTCTTTTTTAAAATAGGCAAAATATATGAATAGGCAAATTCACAGAAAAATACACTAAATAGCTAAGAAACCCAAGAAAAGATTTTCCCTATCATTTGTAACTCAAACTAAGTACTTATGCCAAGCTAATAAAATTAAAGTAATACCGAAGAGTCATTTACACTTATCAGATTAGTAAAAATAATAATGATAAAATAATGATACCTATTACCAGCAGGAATTCATGGTAAGGGGTAATGCTACATATTATTTGTATCCTTTGGGAAAATAATCTGTTATCTCTTAAAAATTAAAATTGTATGTGTTCTTTGACTCAGAAATCCCACTCATGGGAATTCAATCCACAGAATTAAAGCATAAGAAAAATAAGGGTATAAAAGAAGGATCTTCCAAATGTTTGTGGACAGGTACAAAACTATGCTATCTACCCTAAATGAATCATGTGCAGTATATGCATGTATTGAAACAACACACTGTACCCCACAAAAATAAATATAAATAAAACTGGGAGGGAAAAAAGTTCATGGATGGATTTGTATTATCTTTTAATTCAACATTCCACAAACTTTTTGAAGTACCTTCATTAAGTATATAGATATTTACTGCAGAATTGTGCATATTAGCAAAACAAGCAAACATAAAAAAACAGAGATGGAGTAAATATTAAATGCCTATCAACAGTGTAATGGCTGAACAAATACAATACAGCCCCACCATGGACTATTATTAAGCCATTAAAAGAGTGAATTGGAGGGATTTGCAGATGGAATGTTGAATGAGAGAAAAAAAATGTAGAGTCATGCATATAATATGCACTCCTATTTTTAAACAAGTAATTATTATTTAAATTATGATTAATAATTTTTAATTATTACTATAATTAAAGCCAGAGAGAGAGAGAGAGAGAGAGAGAGAGAGAGAGAGAGAAATCCTATCTGTGACATATACATAGATACCATGGAGAAAAAATACAGATGGATATGCATCAGATTGTTAACATGGGTTAATGAGTGACTAGAGATCATGTGGACACATGCTTGGGTGGTTTTTGGCAGGGGAATGGGGGAGAAGGGTTTAAGGAAGAAAACAAGCTAAAGAGTAAAAGGAAGGGGGCGGGGAAGACTTCACCTAAAACTACTCCAGTAGTTTGTTTAAATCCTATTTTTATAAAAATGTGTATATGTGTCTTTATGTGTATGTATACATATATACACATACATACATAGATCTATATATGTAGAGAGAGATGAATAATAAAATATGATATTATACATAAATACAAATTTTGTTTAACTAAAACTTAAATACCAAAACTTTTCTAAGTTTTAATTGAAAATCTTTCTAAAAGTTATCACACATCCCTGCTTTCTTACAAAGGCTCTAATAATCTCAGTTTTCTATTTTACTGATGATTTGGCATCAATATGGCATAATGGAAAAAGCACATGCACTGGAGCCTGGCAGACCTTTATTCAAACCTGCTTCATCATTTATTCACCCTGTAGACCTAGGCAAGTCTTTTTACTTCCTACTCCTCACTTTCCTCATCTGTTAAATGGTGATAGCATTAGTGAAAACTAACACAGTGTACTTAATAATTCTCACTCTTAACGTGAGTTATGAACTGCAATCTGAAGTTGTGCTGGGGCAAAGGCCTGATGTTCAAACCTAGGAGTAAACAAACTATGCTTTTTTTACTTAATGTGCCACTCTTTACAGTTGAATTATTTCTCCCCCCTCTCCTTTTACATTAAGTACTGAGACAGGGCTGTTTAAGAATGTAAACACAATGACTATAAAGGTATGGCAGTAGTTAATATGATTTATCACTCAGCTGTATTACAGAATCAAAGAGTATATCACAAACAGAGCAAACTGTCAGCTTTCACTTCTTGCTGTCAGTGTGTCTATCTTAAGAGTACTCCTCTTAATTCCTCTTCTAACTTATTTAAAATAAGCATACAGACCCTGGATAAGAGCCTAGTCTCCACTAGGAAAAGAAAAGTATGAGTTTTAGTACATAAACTTTGTGACATCTTCTGCTACAGCTGGGTTCTTACCTGTATTCTGTACAGTTGCAATTACTTCTTAGGGAGAGACCATTACTTGTTGTGAGCATTTCCCTTTTAAAATCAAAATTTTATTGATGAAACTATTGTCTATCAAAGTGGAGGGAGGGGAATTTGCCTCCAGACAGCCAAACAAAGATCTCCCAGAAAAACCTATACAAGAGTAAGATTAAAAGTTACAAAACCTTGAAAATCTCCCCAGATGTTGCATGAAAGGCAGTGGCAGAAAGCAAAGAGGCAGCTGAAGGCTCACAAATCCAACTTCATTTTCAACACTTTTTGATATTAGCCTAGAAATTTTTTACAACTCTCACTTTACCAGACACAAACCAATGACAGGAATAACAAAACCTTAGTCCTCTGTGAGTCCTCTGTGAGTAACCTGAAGAATAGTTCAGTTTGATCAATAAAAACAGCATTTACGGGCCAGCCCGGTGGCGCACTGCTACAGTGCGCCACTTGGGAGTGCAGTGGCGCTCCCACCGAGGGTTCGGATCCCACATACAGACCGGTTCCCGCTCACTGGCTGAGCGAGGTGTGGGCGCAGCACCGAGGGTTGTGATCCCGTTGCTGGTCCCGGTCCGGTACGGGCACGACACTGAGGGTTGCGATCTGTTGCCGGACACGAAAAAAGACAAAAAGGAAAAAAAAAACCAAAAAACAGCATTTACTATCTGCTTAATGATAAGCATTGTGATAGGGCTAACATAAAGATCAATAAAACAAAGATTCTTGCTTGAAGGAGCTCTCAATTTGGAGATGTTGAGAAAAGGGGAGGGAGAATCCAACAATGAAGAACTAATTATAACACAGTAAGTGCTCCATAAATTATAACTACTAATTATACAGGTAGGGTGTGGGAAGACTTGAAATAAAGACAACAGTCCCTATGGGAATGTTTTGAACAATGTCCTTTGAATACCACATTAAGAAGTGTGAACTTTATCCTGTATGATGGCTCAAAGATTTACAAGCCCTGTGAGTGACAAAATTGATGTATCTTTTAGAAGATCACTCTGGCAGCAATGTGGCAGACAAAAGGTACTGAAGCAGTGTGAAAGATTATAAAGCTATAAAATAAACTGGTTAAGAAGATGGGATCTGGAGCCAGACTGCCTGGGTTTGAATACAGGCTCTAACACTAACAAGTTGTATGCCCTCAAGAAAGCTACTTAACTGCTTTGTGCCTCAATTTGTAAATAGGAATAAGGAATAGTCCCACATAGGGTTGTTGTAAGAATTAAAAGTTAATTACTATAAAGCAAATAGAAGAGTTCCTGGCACAAATTAAGTACTTGATAGGTAACAGTTTTAGATTGCAGGAAAGAAAAACTGGAAGTAGAGGGATTGGTTAGGAGGTCAGGAAATAGTCCAGGAAAATAGAGGTGAGAACAGAAAAGGGTATATAGATGAGACATCTCACCAAAAATTCAACAAGATTTATAACCAACTGCATATATCACTGAAGAAGGAAGAGTGAGAAAAACCAAAATGACTGAGATTACTACTTGCTTGGGTGACTGGGATGATGATAATACCATTAGAACAACCAGGAAAAAGAAAAAGAAGAGGAAGATTAAACCAATGAGGTGACTCTGGACATGTTGGGGTTGAGGTTCCTCAGGACATGAAAATATAAATGTCCAATCATCACTAGAAAATACAAACTGGAAATACAAAAGAGGGGCAGGAACTAGAGATGTAGATTTGAGAGTTATTAAGATGTGGATGTGTTAGCTGAAGCTGTTGTAACAGGAGAGAATGCCAAGGGAGGAAAAATAATGCAAAGAGTCCTAAGCACAGGAGCCAAAGGAACTCCAACAATTAACCAAGAGTTGTTGATAGATACAAAAAGAGGAGAAAACAGCTATATGAAATAATCCCTTCCATCAAGATGCTTTCAATGCCATTAGTGAGAACATACACGTTAAACATTTTTTATTATGACTGTTAACTTCAAAACCAGAGGTGGTAAACATTGGAATGGTGAGAGAAAAGAAGGAAATTATGCTGAAAAGTAGAAAAGCTAGAGGTAACATAACAAGAAAAAAAAACATTGGCTTCGAAGAGAAAGCTAATTCCAAGACTGGGGAAGGAATGGGAAAGAAGAAAACATAGTTATTGAATGTCTACTATAAGCCAGTAACTGTCCTAGGATCTTTCAAATATTTCACCTTACTTAACTCTCGCAATATTTCTTTTTTTTTTTTTTTTGTCTTTTTTTCCGTGTCCGGCAACGGATCGCAACCCTCAGTGTCGCCCCCGCACCGGACCGGGGACCGGCAACGGGACCGCAACCCTCGGTGTTGCCCCCGTGCCTCGCTCAGCCAGTGAGCGGGAACCGGTCTGTATGTGGGATCCGAACCCTCGGGCGGGAGCGCCACCGCGCTTCCCAAGCGGCGCACTTATCCAGTGCGCCACCGGGCCGGCCCAACTCTCGCAATATTTTACAACAGTAGGCTGAGGCATATAAAAGTTAAGTAACATGCCCAAAGTCTTGCATCCAATCTACCTACACATGGTAATTTTAGGATTGGAAACTATGTGGAAGATCAAAACCCTTAATTTCTCTATGATACTTCCACTTATGAAACTAGCAAAAGCAGGGCATTTCAAAAGAGGAAGGAAAAAATAAAAATAATAAAAACTTTCCTAGAAGAATATCAGAATTATTATCACTTGTCTCACTACAACAGAGCCATCTCTTTCAGGAAGTATAAAAGAAGGGGGTAAAAAGTTTTTTAATACCAAAAATAATCTTTCAATCTCAGAGAACAGGTAGGTTTAGAGATGACTCTTTGTTTCCATTCTCTTCCCTCAGTTCTATTCCACACTGTCACCATGATTAGAATTCCAAATTGCAACCTGACCATGTCACACCTCCTCCAAATCTTTCAATAACTCCCTACCACCAACAGGATAAAGAAAAAAACCATAACTAATAAAACCAAAAGGAAAAAGCTATCTAATGAGCCTATTAAAAAGCTATCTTATAAGGCCATATTCCTTAACCTAGCAGGAATAATAACATAGATTGTTAAAAGCTAACTTCTACAAAAAATGCATACTGGAAATTTATAACACTGCTTAATACTCTACTGAAGTCTCCTACTTTTCTTACCCCAAAATTGTAAAATAAATGAAATTTCAAATGACAGTTAAAGAACAACATTGACACCTTGTGGTGAACATCTTAAAGTATCAAATATAACAATGAATAAAGTGGCTCCTAATTAAATATCTGTTTACCTGACAACAAACCCTTAATCCAGGGATTTCCAAGGGTTAAGAAGCAAAAGTTCAATTACTATCACACACTAAATATAAACTTGGAAAGAGCTGCTAATACTTTGGCAAAACTGAAATTAGCCTAAATTCTTAATTATAGGCCAAAATATCTGAATAAAATCTCAGGTCTTTGTATTCCTACAAAATGGTACAACACATCCATCTGAAGGAGCTTTAATGCCCTAGTTTTAGGTGCTCCAAAGATTTCCTATTGTTCTGTGACACTCGCACACAAAAAGTCGAGGGGATATATGCATACTAATGGCACAATGGTACAGTGGAAGTTATTAACTAGAATATGTTCTCAAAAAACAGAATCAGGAGACCTGGGTTCTAATCCTAACTCCAAACAGCACAGAGAATTTTATAGAGTTAAGTGATATTAAAGAGTTCAGATTCTGTATGTTTCCACATAAAATTTCAGACCAAGTAGCAGCATTTTTATAAACCAAGAAAGCATCATGAAAAGAAAAGGTATACTTCAAAAAAATGACTCCAAGGGCTGGCTTGTTAGCTTACTTGTGAGAGCATGATGCTGATAACACCAAGGTCAAGGGTTCAAATCTCTGAACTGGCCAGCCACCAAAAAAATAAAAATAAAAAGACTATCCAGGGACAAATGTTGCCTGAGTTAGGGAGGAAACTATGAACAATAGTATAATGTGACACACACAAAATTAAGTTTCCCAGCAAGCACTTCACATTTATCATGGCAAAAACTGGGAAAAGAGGAGCACTTTAACATAGCAGATGATAGGTACTCTTTACTAATGTCAGAGAGAACAATCACAGAAAGTTCCATTTTACTCATTAACTTTGACAAATACAATTTAATGTTTCCAGATCCAGAGTAATTACTTGGGTTCAATTAATTTGGTTGATAAATAGACACTTGATCTGGTTCAGAAAAAGTATATCTGTGCTATTAGCTATAAATGAATACAATGGTGATGAGGAGACCACTGTTAATAAGACAGTTCAAATTACTGATGCACCTGAGGAATCTAGAGTGTACCTTAGAAACGAAACTCAGATAAAGAATCAAAAGTCATCAAATACATGTGTTCACTTTGGTCAAAATCATTTTCTCTTAAGAGTTCATGTGACCAAACTCTATATCATCATGTATAAGATTCAAGCTACACAAAGGAAAGGACAATTTTATAATGTTTATAAAATAAATATTTCTCCAATCATCCTTCTGGACTCTTCCTCTAGTAGATATAGAGAGGATGTCTAATGGTCTGAAATTTATGATGTGTTATGTAAATATTACAAAAATACTGCCAAAATCAAATATCAATGAACAATCTGAGCAGGATGAACATAGGCTGAGTGTCACTGCTAACTTTATTTTAAATTGCATTTATTTTGGTACATTGCCCCCTGGGAAAATGTCCTTGATGATCTACCACATTTAAAATTAAAGCCAAATTTAAAAATCTTTCAAAATTAAGCCCAGACATTATGAAAATATAGAGCTGAGGCATTTAAAGCTTACAGCATTACACTCATGCAAAGCTCCTTGACTTGCCAAACAAGATGAACTATAACTATAAACTTTAAGCCATGTTTGGGGCTGTTGAAGGGCTTTCCTAGTGATGCTGTAGTTATTAAGACTTTGATACGTCTAAATGTTGCACTTCAGGTTGCTGCTCATTATAGTGCAAAAGATCCAAAAGTAGATAATGTCCCTGTTTTAAGATTACCAGCTTGCAACCATTCTTTCCCACTGTCCAAAAAAAGGAAATGGTTTTCCAAAGACTGTGAAAGAGATAAACTTAAATTACTGTAGCTACAAAAATTTATGAAGCTTTCACTGAAAAATGCTAAACCTGAGTAACAGCTTCTAAAGCTCCCATACGTTCTCTCACATTGAAATGTCACAAACTCAAAACAAAGAAAATTCTTCAGGAGGACTCTAAGAAGTTTCTTACCGCAGCAAAGAAAATACATCGTAAGAATTGCGAACGCAGTTCTGATCCACCTTCAGAAGAGTATTCTTCTGAGCATTTGAATAACCCTGAAAGACATTAATCAACAAATTAATCAAAACTAAACAAAATAAAATCTGTGTACAAATTAATCATGTTTGTCTTTTTAAAAATATGACTTGTAAACAAACACCTGAGTAAATTTAAAAGTTCAGAGATTCCAAAAAGTTAAGTATAATTTCTATGTAACTGAAGTCTAACCTTTCAGGCAAATGAATTTAAAATAAATATCTTCTCTCAGTTTCCCACAGAACCAATGTTGCATTTTATAAACTGTGGTGAACTTCTCAGGGAAGCTCCAGAAGTCTTTTAAAAAATATTATGTGACTGAAGAAGAGTATTAACAATATTTCAACTAGGCCTAGCCATTGTATGTAAAGTTTTTATGGAGAAAAGGCATTCAAGTTCTAATTACGAATATAAGAAACAAATATTTCCACTCAGTGGTACAAAGGAGTAAGAATGGTTACTAAAGAGAATATAGCACAATTCCATAAGAACAGAACACATATCTCTGTCATTTAAGAAAGGCAGAGTAAATGGTAGTAAAAAAGTCTCTGGACCCAGACCATCAGGATGCCAATTCAAGACCTTAATACATCAGCTCTGTAATATTAAGCAAGGCACCTAAGCTCTCTTAGTTTAACCTTGGTTTCTTCATCTGTAATGTGGAGATGACAATAGTATCTACCTCATAAATTTTTGTGAGAATTAAGAATTAATCTTTGTAAAATGAAAAGTATGTGATGGGCCGGCCCGGTGGCGCACTGCTGTAGTGCGCCGCTTGGGAAGCGTGGTGGCGCTCCCGCCGAGGGTTCGGATCCCACATACAGACCGGTTCCCGCTCACTGGCTGAGCGAGGCGCGGGAGCAACACCGAGGGCTGCGATCCCGTTGCCGGTCCCGGTCCGGTACGGGGGCGACACTGAGGGTTGCGATCCGTTGCCGGACACGGAAAAAGACAAAAAAAAAAAAAAAAGTATGTGATAAGAAATATATGTGTTTGTTAGATTGCTAGTATAAGCACTTTTTAAGTTATATCACTACAGACATTATAAGGATATTAGAAGAATATTATGAACAACTGTATGTTAATAAACTTGACAGCTTAGATTAGACAAATTCTTTGAAAAAATACAAATTGCCAAATCTGACACATTATGAAACACCAATATCTGAATAGCCCTATATCTACATTATTAGTCAATAAGTATTTAAAAACCTTCCCACAAAAGAGTCTACATCCAAATACACTGATGAATTCTGTCAAACATTTAAGACATAACACCAATTTTATACAAACTCCTTCAGAAAACAGAGAAGGGAACAATTCTCAACTGGTAAGACCAGCATTACTGATACCAAAACTTGACAAAGACATCACACACACACACACACACACACACACACACACACACAAAGAAAATTATAGACCAATATCTTTCATGAATAGAGACACAAAAATCCTTAGCAAAATATTAGCAAATTGAACTAGCAATACATAACAAGGATAAAATAACAACACATCATTATTTAACTGGATTTATTCTAAGAATGTCTGGTTGGTTTAGCATTTAAAAATCAACCAATTAGAAAAATACATGAAACAATCATCATAAATCTATCTTGATGGACACACAATTATAAAGATATAATCTATGATAACAATAACATAAAGGTGAAGGAACAGAGCTATATATATAAGCAAAGTTTTTGTATATTATTAAAACTAAGCTGGTATTAATTCAAATTAAATCACTATAAATTAAGTATAATCCCCAAGGCAACCACTCAGAACATATATATAGTAAAAGATATATACTAAAAGAAATGAGAAAGGAATCAAAATGTAACATGAGAAAATCTTAAACACAAAAGAAAGTGGTAATGGAGGAAACTAGGAACAGAAAAGATATAAGACAAAAGATATGAGAAAAAAAATAGCAAAATGGCAGAAGCCCTTTTGTATTCATAATTACATTAAGTGAAAATGCATTAAACACTCCAATTAAAAGGCAGAGATTGGCAGAATGGATTTTTAAAAAGTGATTCACTATATGCTGTCTACAAGAGACTCACTGCTGAAACAAAAACAAATATGTTGAAAATAAAAAGATGAAAAAAGATATTCCATGTAAGCAGTAATCAAAAGAGTGCTGATGTGGCTATGCTAAGATCAAACAGACTTTAAGAAAAAATTCTCACAAGACAAAGAAGGACATCACATAATGAAAAAAGGATCAAGAAGACATAATTATGAACATACATGAACCTAACAATGTATAACAAAATGTATGAAGCAAACACAGACAAAATTGAAGGAGAAAATAGCTGGAGACATTAACTTCCCACTTTCAACAATGGATAGCACAATTAAATAAACATAAACAAGGAAACAGAACACATGAACAACACTAAAAACCAACTAGATCTAACAGATATATACAGAACATTCCACTCTACAACAGCAACACATACATTTTTCTCCAATGCACATGGAATATTCTCCAGGATAAACCATGTGCCCAGCCATAAAACAAGCCTCAATAACTGCTAAAACTGAAATCATACAAAGTATCTTGGCTGACCACAGTGGAATAAAACTAGAAATCAAAAACAGACAGAAATTTGGAAAATTTACAAACAGGCAAATCACTAGGGCAAAAAACAAAACACAAGGTAAATTATAAAATGCTTTGAAGTGAATGAAAATGAAAACACACCATATCAAAACTTTTGAGATGCCACTGCATAAAGTGATCAGAGGGAAATTTACAGCTATAAATACCTACATTAAAAAAGAAGAATTAGCTCAAATAAATAATCTATCCTTCCACCTTAAAGGACTAGAAAAAGAAGAGAAAACTAAACCCAAAACAAGAAGAAGGAAGGAAATAATAATGATAAGAGCAGAGATCCACGAAATAGAGAATATAAGATCAACAGAGCAAATCAACAAAATCAAAAGTTAGTTCTCTGAAGACATCAAAAACATTGACAAATCTCAAGCTAGACTGATTAGGGGAAAAAAGAAAGAAGACTCAAATCAACAAAATCAGGAATAAAAGTGTGAACACTATTACCACCCTTACAGAAATAAATAGGATTATAAAAGAATACTATGAATAACTGTATTCCAACAAATCAGACAATGTAGGTGAAATGGAAAGTTCGAAGAATATACAAACTGCCAAAAATGAGTCAAGAAGAAATAGAAAATCTAAACATACCTATAACAGATAAAGAGGGTGAATCAGCAATCACACCATATCAAAACTCCCAGGAAAAAAGTCCAGAACCAGATGATTTGACTGAATCCTACCAATCATTTAAAAAAGAAGTAACACCAATCCTCCTCAAAGTCTTCAAGGAAAAAAAAAAAAAAAAAAAAATAGAAGAGAAGGAAACACTTCTTAACTCATTTTGACACCAGGACTACTACCCTCATACCAAAGTCAGACAAAAAAATCACAAGAAAACTATAGTCCAATATCCTTTGTAAATATAAATACAAAAATCCTTGACAAAATAGTAGTAAAACTAATCTAGCAGCATATTAAAAGGATTTTACCATATGACCTGGCAAGTATTTCTAGGTATACACTCAAAGAATTGAAAGCTAGGATTTGAAAAGATATTTGTACACCCCTGTTCATGGAGCATTATTCACAATAGCAAAGGAGTGGAAACAACCCACAAGGTCCACAGACAAATGGATAAATAAAATGTGGTATATTCACACGATGGAATATTATTTAGTCTTAAAAAGGAAGGATATTCTAGCACAAGCTACAACACAGATGAACCTTGAAGACATCATGATAAGTAAAGTAAACCAAAGGACAAATACTGTATTGATTCCACTTATACGAGGTACCTAGAATAGTCAAATTCACATAAACAGAAAGTAGAAGTGTGACTGCCAGGGCCTGGAGGGAAGAGAAGACTTAAAAATTATTATTTAATGGGTAGAGCATTTCGGTTTTACAAGGTGAAAAATTCTGCAAGATAAAATGGATGGTGGCACTGGTTGCACAATAATGAGAATGTATCTAATGCCATTGAACTGTATATTTAAAATGGTTAAGATGATTTTATGTCATGTGCAATTTACCATAATTAAAAATAATTTTTAAAAAAAAGATTATATACCATGAACAGGTGAGATTTATCCTGGATGTCTTAGTCCATTTTCTGTTGCTTATAACAGAATACCTGAAACTAGGTAATTTACAAGGAAAAGAAATTTATTTCTTACAGTTCTGAAGGCTGGGAAGTCTGAGGTCCAGAGACCACATCTGGCTAGGGCCTTCTTGCTGACAGGGACTCTCTGTAGAGTCTCAATGCTGCATAGGGCATTACATGATGAGGGGGCTTAGTGTACTAGCCTAAGTCTCTCTTCCTCTTCTTATAAAGCCAGCAGTCCACTCTCCCACAATAACACGTTAATCCATTAATCCATGAATGGCCACACCCTTAAAGGCCCACCTTTTAAATACCATAGTCAGATTTCATATTTTCTTAATACTGTTACAATGAGGATTAAATTTAAACACAAGTTTTGGAGCGGACAAACATTCCAACCATAGCACAGGGTATACAAGGATGGTCCAATATAAAAAAATCAATCAGTGTAAGACACTATAAAACACATGATCATCTCAACTGATGCAGAAAGGGCATTTGACAAAATCCAATACCCTTTCATGATTAAAAACATTCAACAAACTAAGAATAAAAGGAAACTTCCTAGATCTGATAAAGGGCATCTACAAAAAACCCACAGCTAACATCATACTCAGCAGTAGAAAACTGAAAGTCTTCACCCTAAGATCAAGAACAAGACCAGGGTGACTGCTCTCACCACTTCTATTCAACATTGTACCATAAGTCCTAGCTAAAAGAATTAGGCATGAAAAATAAAGTATATCCAAATTGGACCAAAACAAAAGGAGTCACATCCTTGTTCGTGGATTTAAAAACGTAATATTGTCAAGATGGTGACAGTACCCAAAGCAATGTACAGATTCAATGCCCTCTCTATAAAAATTCCAATAGCCATTTTAAAGAAATAGAAAAACTGATTCTCAAATTCACATGGAATTATAAGGGGCTAACAAGTAGCCAAAATAATATTGAGAAAGAGAACAAAGTTGGAATACACACTTCCCAATTTGAAAACTTACCACAAAACAACAATAATCAAAACAGGATAGTACTAGCATAAAGATCGACACACAGATCAGTGGAATAGAATTGAGGATCCAGAAATAAACCCATATATGTACAATCAATTGATTTGCAACAAAGATGCCAAGACTACTCAATGGGGAAATAATAGTCTTTTCAACAAATGGCCCTGAAACAACTGGATAGCCACATGCAAAAGAATGGAGTCAGACCTGTCCCTAACACCATATATAAATGAATCAAAGACTTAGTTGCAAAACTATAAAGCTAAAAAAAACTATAAAACTATTTGAAAAAAACATGGGGAAATCTACATAACCTTGGATTCACCAATGGGGTCTTAGATATAACACCCAAAGCATGAACAAAAAAAGAAATAATAAATTGGATGTCATTAAAACTGAAAACTTTTGTGCACCAAAGGACACTTTAAAGGAACGTGGGAAAACAATGCATAGAATGTGAGAAAATATTTGCAAATTGCATATCTGATAAAGGTCTAATACCCAGAAAATATAAAGCAATTCAACAACCAAAGACAAACAACACAATTTAAAAATAGGTAAAGACTTGAAGAAACATTTCTCCGAAAAAGATATATAAATAGCCAAATGAAAAGATGCTCAGCATCATTAGTCATGAGGGAAATGCAAATCAAAACCACATGAAATACTACTTCATACCCACTAGGATGGCTATAATAATAAAGACAATAATGATATACAATAAATAAGTGCTGGTGAGGATATGGAGAAATTAGAACCCTTGTACATTGTTGTTAGAAATGTAAAATGGTCAGCTGCTGTGAAAAACAGTTTGGCAATTCCTCAAAAAGTTAAACACAGAATTATAATATAACCCAGCAATTCCACTTCTAGATACATACCCAAAAGAACTGAAAACAGGCACTCAAACAAATACTGGCACACAAATGTTCATAGCAGCACTATTCACAACAGTCAAAAAGTAGAAAAAAGCAAAATGTCCATCAACAGATGAGTGGATAAACAGAGTGTGGTATATACTTACCATGGAACATTACTCAGCCCTAAAAAGGAATGACGTATTGATACTTGTGTAGGGGCCAAAGGAAAACTTCACCCCAAAGGCTCATTAATAAAAATCACTGACAAATTTAGATCAATAGGAAGAAACATAACAAATTTTATTATTTAAGGTGCTCGGAAAGGGGCAAAGTATGGGGGGGCATCACAATAATGTCCCAAATTCCAGTGGGAGTAACAAAGCTTATAAGCTATATCAGTGTTCGTGAGAGAAAAAAGGTGGGGGGAGATAGAAGCCCCAGAACAATGGGCTGAGACCAGGTTTCTCTGAAGTTCTGGTGGTGAGGTATTGTAAGAGCTGAAAGAAGGAAGTCAGGAGTTAAAGTTAAGTAGAGATATCTAGTTCACAAATGAAAATACTTCAGGTAGTCTCACAGTTGCACTAAGAAACAATACATAGTATCCCAAGGAGGGACACCTCAGAAGAAGCCTGGCTATTTGAACATATAGATGTAAAATTTCTTTTCACAAAGAAACAAGGCTTCTAGCCAGTCTTGTTTTTCCAGTCTCTCTGAACTAGCCATCTTGAAATATGTCAGACAAAAACATTTTGGGGCCAAAATATTTTGCTTTCCCACACATGCTACATATGAATGCACCTCAAAAACATGCTAAGTTAAAGAAGCCAGACACAAAAGCTCACATATTCTATAGTTCCATTTATATTAAATATCCATAATTGGTAAATCCATAGAAATGAAAAGCAAATTGGTGTTTGCCAGAGGGTTGGAGGAGGGCAAAATGGAAAGTGACTGTTTAATGGGTACAGAGTTTGCTTTTGGGTTGATGAAGATGTTTTGCAACTTGATAGAGGTGGTGGTTGCACAATACTGTGAACGTACCGATGCCACTGAATTGTACACTTAAAATGGTTAATTTATGGTATGTGACTGTCACCTCAATAAAAAAAAAAAAAGAGATGACTACTAAATAATCCGCATATCATGAGGGCAAATGAGGAAAAAGAGGACAGAGACAGGAAACAATCCTATAAATCAGTTACGAAATCCAAATATAATAAAAACACTAGAAGTAGATTTAAGCTTATTAGGAGAAATGATGTTGTAATCATGTTCTACTTAGCTTTTCTTATTTTATACAAAAAGCTGCCAAACATTTTTTCTATTAAAAAATCATCCACATCCACTAACATACAACTAAAAGCAACACATTGTAACAGAGAAAGAGCATTCAACTGAAAGCCAGGATGCTGGGTTTTAATTTAGTCTGCCTGTCACGTAAGTGAGAAAAATCATTTAACTCCTCTAGGCCTCATTTCCTCAGCTATAAAATGAGATGAGATTACTACTAATAAAAATAATAAAAAATGACAGCAATACAAACAAGAGAGATGTTTATGAGCATTTACAGTGTGCCAGGCAGTGTTGTATCTCACATGTTAAAGTTAACCTTTAAATGTTAACATGTTAAATGTTAACATATTTAATACTCACAAACCTTGTAAAATAGGTACTATTATTATCCCCACTTTAAAGGTGAGGAAACTGAGACACAGAAAGGATTAAGTAGAAGAGCCATGCAGTCTGGCTCCACGGCCACGGTTTTAAGAACCATGCTACACTTGATGATCTCTAAGACCTTTTCCAATTCTAAAATTCTGGGTCCATGTACATTTAAGGCAACTTAAAGACATTATTAAGCCCTTCTGCTTCAGCCATCACTAAGCAATTAACATTCTTGAAATATGCTACAAGTCTTGTTTTGAATGACATGGAACTTCACCAGATGTGCAATCCCAACAGACCTCTGATGAAGGATTATAATGGAAAGAAATGGCTCATTTGTACCTGCTTATCTGTCCGAGATACTGCCAAGTGCCAAAGGGCCCAGAAGAGATTTACATGCCACTCAAAATTCTTTGGAAGCCAGGCCTAACAATTCTTTTTCAAGAAAGGGAATAGTCACCAGTCTGGGTGAGAGCCTATTAAACTGTTCAGGGAAACAGATAATTTCACACATCCAATGAGCAAGAGTAATCCAGGCAAATCATGTGTATTTCTAGATCAGTGGTCAGCAAACTTTTTCTGTAAAGGGCCAGAAAGTAAATATTTTAGGCTGTGAGGGTCACTTATCATCTCTGTCACATATTCTTTTTTTTTTCTTTCAAATTCTTTAAAAATGTAAAAACCATTCTTAGCCCACACGCCATACAAAAACATGTACTAAAGTGTAGTTTGCTTACCCCAGTACTAGCTCATTGAATGAGCCACCTTCTAAAACATGTTACTGAATATTTTGAGAGTTTTTAGCTGCTATACCAGTCAAAAGATGGTCCTTAACTTCATTAAAACTATGAAAGTTATATAGAAATAACACAGTTGAGGGGCCGGCCCGGTGGCGCACTGCTACAGTGCGCTGTTTGGGAGCACGGCGGCGCTCCCGCCGAGGGTTCGGATCCCACATACAGACCGGTTCCCGCTCACTGGCTGTGAGAGGTGTGGGCGCATCACCGAGGGTTGCAATCCT